>NC_074685.1:18195670-18495670 GCF_029448725.1 Salvelinus fontinalis
CTGTCCTTGAGCGGTTACCTCCCTCCTGTCCTTGAGCGGTTACCTCAATTCTATCAATGAGAGTTTACCTCCCTTCTGTCAATGAGAGGTTATCTCAATTCTATCAATGAGCGGTTACCTCAATTCTATCAATGAGAGGTTACCTCCCTCCTGTCCTTGAGCGGTTACCTCCCTCCTGTCCTTGAGCGGTTACCTCAATTCTATCAATGAGAGGTTACCTCCCTCCTGTCCTTGAGAGGTTACCTCCCTCCTGTCCTTGAGCGGTTACCTCCCTCCTGTCAATGAGAGGTTACCTCCCTCCTGTCAATGAGAGATTACCTCCCTCCTGTCAATGAGAGGTTACCTCCCTCCTGTCCTTGAGAGGTTGCCTCCCTCCTGTCCTTGAGCGGTTACCTCCCTCCTGTCAATGAGAGGTTACCTCCCTCCTGTCAATGAGAGGTTAACTTCCTCCTGTCAATGAGAGGTTACCTCCCTCCTGTCCTTGAGCGGTTACCTCAATTCTATCAATGAGAGGTTACCTCCCTCCTGTCCTTGAGAGGTTGCCTCCCTCCTGTCCTTGAGCGGTTACCTCCCTCCTGTCAATGAGAGGTTACCTCCCTCCTGTCAATGAGAGGTTAACTTCCTCCTGTCAATGAGAGGTTACCTCCCTCCTGTCAATGAGAGGTTGCCTCCCTCCTGTCAATGATGTTGGCGGCAGGTAGCCTAGTGGCTAGAGCATTGGGCCAGTAACCGAATGGTTGCTAGATCAAATCCCTGAGCTGACAAGGTAAAAATCTGTCGTTCTGCCCCTGAACAAGGCAGTTATATCCCCTGTTTCTAGGCTGTCAGTGTAAATATGATTTTTTTCTTAACTGACTTGCCTAGTTAAATGAAAGGATGGCACCCTATTATTTACATCGTGTACTACTTTTGACCAGTGCCCAGAAGTGCACTATATAGGGACACTAAACAGTCATGTTTGTGTCCCTATTATCTCAGTGGCGCCCCCCTGTGGCTTACCCTCGGTATCTAACAGCGGGGTACTCCTTCAGGGTGGCACACAAGGTGGCCAGCTGGTCTGCCAGCCTCTCCATCACTGGGTTCTTCAGCTGGGTCTTATGGGGGCTGTAGAAACTCTGGAAGGCATCCGGGTTGTCCAAAGAGTACACCTGCGCGCGTGCACACGCACACACACGCACGCACGCGCACGCACGCACACACACACGCACGCACGCACGCACGCACGCACACGCACGCACGCACGCACACACACACACGCACGCGCGCACACACGCACACGCACGCACGCACGCACACACACACGCACGCACGCACGCACGCACACACACACACACACACACACACACACACAATCAAATTTGATCAATAAAATGTTATTTGTATAGTGCTTTATGTAAGCAGAGCAGACATTGACAGGGAAAAGAGCATCATTCTCTAGCCAACTGCATTGTTGATAAACTCCGTTTTATAAAAGATAGTTATCATGCACACAACCAGGCTTACCACAGTTGTGGTACTGGGAGTTACTGCCCCAAAAATCTACATTGTAGAAAAATAAATGCATCTAACATTGTCTTGAAAGGTGTACAGTATCATACCGAAACGTCGACCTCAATAAATGTGCAGAGGTCAAATTTATGTGTGTGTGGGTGTTATCATTTTTCTACAAGGCTAAGTTCTATACCATGTAGATCCACAGTTACACCGTATATTATGTTCTAAGGATTGTGATGGTGTAATCATTTGATAGCAACAACAGAGTATTTTCTATCTAGGTTTCCTGTTTTGTACTACTGGCCTGCTCTGGGTCTTTCTGAGGGCAAAATCAGGCCTCCTAGCTTCTGTATGTGTGTATGAGCTGATATTCAGTGACAGTGCCTAGACTGTGGCCTTTCCTTCCTGCCTTTGTCTCTGCTGCAGTCCTCTCTTCTCCTCTCCTCCCCCACCCTTTATCACATTCACTGTCTGTCTCGCTCACTGTATCTCCTCTCTTCTGTCCTCTCTTCTCCTCTCCTCCCCCACCCTTCATCACATTCACTGTCTGCCTCTCTCACTGTATCTCCTCTCTTCTGTCCTCTCTTCTCCTCTCCTCCCCCACCCTTCATCACATTCACTGTCTGTCTCTCTCACTGTATCTCCTCTCTTCTGTCCTCTCTTCTCCTCTCCTCCCCCACCCTTCATCACATTCACTGTCTGTCTCGCTCACTGTATCTCCTCTCTTCTGTCCTCTCTTCTCCTCTCCTCCCCCACCCTTCATCACATTCACTGTCTGCCTCTCTCACTGTATCTCCTCTCTTCTGTCCTCTCTTCTCCCCTCCTCCCCCACCCTTCATCAAATTCACTGTCTGTCTCTCTCACTGTATCTCCTCTCTTCTGTCCTCTCTTCTCCTCTCCTCCCCCACCCTTCATCACATTCACTGTCTGTCTCGCTCACTGTATCTCCTCTCTTCTGTCCTTTCTCTCTCCTCTCCTCCCCCACCCTTCATCACATTCACTGTCTGCCTCTCTCACTGTATCTCCTCTCTTCTGTCCTCTCTTCTCCCCTCCTCCCCCACCCTTCATCACATTCACTGTCTGTCTCTCTCACTGTATCTCCTCTCTTCTGTCCTCTCTTCTCCTCTCCTCCCCCACCCTTCATCACATTCACTGTCTGTCTCGCTCACTGTATCTCCTCTCTTCTGTCCTTTCTCTCTCCTCTCCTCCCCCACCCTTCATCACATTCACTGTCTGTCTCTCTCACTGTATCTCCTCTCTTCTGTCCTTTATCTCTCCTCTCCTTCGCCATTACTCTACCATTCCTCTTCTCTCCCCTCCTCCACTCCACTTTTCTCTTTCCCCTCCTTTACCTATCCTTCTCCTCTCCTCTCCCCTTCCTATAGAACACAACCACCCTCCCTGCGGCCCCATCTGCGCAAGGTCACATGACCACCCTTCTGCTGTGCATATGGGTCCCTCTCCTTGCCCCACTCCTATTGGCTGTCGTATGGTGCGGGGAGGCTGAGGGAGCCAATGAGGCGGGGTCCTTAGACAGGCTTATGAGGCAGCATTTCGCCAGCAGCAAAAACCTATGGCTCTGAAATAATGATCTGAGACAGGATGACAGGATGAGGCAGCCAGAGAGCTGTGAGTAGTTCTGGAGTAGTCTATCAGTAAACAGTCTATCAGTAAACAACCCTTAGCTCACTGGTGATTCACACAGTCAGTCCACGTCCCAAATAGCACCCTATTCCCGATATAGTGTGCCCTGGTCAAAAGTAGTGCACTATAAAGGGAATAGTGTGTACCATTTGGCGCGCAGACTCCGTCAGCCTACTGTGGTGTTAAAGCTGCCATGGCCCTGGGGATATAGGTACCTAGGTGGCTGGATATGTCTTTCAATCTTCTCTCTTTCTCCCTCACTTTTTTGTTTTCTTTCTGACTCGCTCCCTTTTTCTTCGTATCCCTATGTCCTTTCCTTGCTATCTATACATCTATTTATGGCATATATCTCTCTGTCTCTCTCCCTCTGTTTCTCTCCCTCCCTCTGTTTCTCTCTCTCCCTCTGTTTCTCTCTCTCCCTCTTTCTTTCCCTCCCTCTGTTTCTCTCTCTCCCTCTGTTTCTCTCCCTCCCTCTGTTTCTCTCTCTCCCTCTGTTTCTCTCTCTCCCTCTGTTTCTTTCCCTCCTTCTGTTTCTCTCTCTCCCTCTGTTTCTCTCTCTCCCTCTGTTTCTTTCCCTCCCTCTGTTTCTCTCTCTCCCTCTGTTTCTCTCTCTCCCTCTGTTTATTTCCCTCCCTTTGTTTCTCTCTCTCCCTTTGTTTCTCTCCCTCCCTCTCTTTCGCTCTCTCCCTCTCTTTCGCTCTCTCCCTCTGATTCTTTCCCTCCCTCTGTTTCTCTCTCTCCCTCTGTTTCTCTCTCTCCCTGGTTCTTTCCCTTCCTCTGTTTCTCTCCCTCCCTCTGTTTCTCTCCCTCCCTCTGTTTTTCTCCCTCCCTCTGTTTCTCTCCCTCCCTCTGTTTCTCTCCCTCTCTCTGTTTCTCTCCCTCCCTCTGTTTCTCTCCCTCCCTCTGTTTCTCACTCTCCCTCTGTTTCTCTCCCTCCCTCTGTTTCTCTCCCTCCCCCTGTTTCTCTCTCTCCCTCTGTTTCTCTCCCTCCCTCTGTTTCTCTCTCTCCCTCTGTTTCTCTCTCTCCCTCTGTTTATTTCCCTCCCTCTGTTTCTCTCTCTCCCTCTGTTTCTCTCCCTCCCTCTGTTTCTCTCCCTCCCTCTGTTTCTCTCCCTCCCTCTGTTTCTCTCCCTCCCTCTGTTTCTCTCCCTCCCCCTGTTTCTCTCCCTCCCTCTGTTTCTCTCCCTCCCTCTGTTTCTCTCCCTCCCTCTGTTTCTCTCTCTCCCTCTGTTTCTCTCTCTCCCTCTGTTTCTCTCTCTCCCTCTGTTTATTTCCCTCCCTCTGTTTCTCCCTCTCCCTCTGTTTCTCTCCCTCCCTCTGTTTCTCTCCCTCCCTCTGTTTCTCTCTCTCCCTCTGTTTCTCTCGCTCCCTCTGTTTCTCTCTCTCCCTCTGTTTCTCCCTCTCCCTCTGTTTCTCTCTCTCCCTCTGTTTTTCTCTCTCCCTCTGTTTCTTTCCCTCCCTCTGTTTCTCTCCCTCCCTCTGTTTCTCTCCCTCCCTCTGTTTCTCTCCCTCTGTTTCTCTCCCTCTGTTTCTTTCCCTCCCTCTATTTCTCTCCCTCCCTCTGTTTCTCTCCCTCCCTCTGTTTAGTACCTGTGATTCGTAGGGCAGGAAGGCGATGTTGATCTCAGTCAGGGTCTTGATGGATTTGGAGGCACGGCTCTTTACTAACTCGTTGAACAGTGGGTCCGGGCAGGCTGAAACAGGGAGAGGTTGATGTGAGTTTTAGTGCTGCTTCTGTGTAGCTCATTTGGTAGAGCATGGCACTTGCAACATCAGTATCGTGAGTTTGATTCCTGCTGGGGCCACCCATATGAAAATGTATGCACACACAACTGTAAGAGACTTTGGATAAAAGCATCTGCTAATGGCATATACTACATTGTATTAAAACATGGGCCTGTATATTGAAAACTCCTGTTTCATAGGATTATGTTGGTGAAATTCAGAGCGATTTTCTATTTTGGATGTCTAGATCAACTCCAGTTTTGTAATAAATTGAACAGTGAAAAAAAGTATTCTCTTTGGTTACACATTATTCCTTCCATGAAACCCTTTTACCAACATCACAGCCCTCTCCACTAAGAATGAATGCCTGTGAGAGTATTCAATGAATGTCTGTGAGAGTATTCAATGAATGCCTGTGAGAGTATTCAATGATGGCTGTGGTTGCATTCAATGAAGCCAGAAGCAAGAGCCCGCTCGGGGCTCGCCTCCCCGCCTCACCGGGTAAGTGGAAAAACGATAAGAGTAGTGGTATTTCACCGGCGAATGTCTGTGGTTGCATTTACAGTTTTTAACAATCACTTTCAGTTTCTTTGAATTGAAGCAAAAATAATTTGCTACAAAAAAGAAAAAACTGTTAAAGGTCAACTGCAGTGTTCCTCACCTGGCTTACTGTAAAAAGCTAAACAAAAGGTTGATTACTGTACTTCTATATTTCCATCAACCCTGTCTTGTGGATTTGGCCACAGGTTCTCATCCACATCACAATGGATGTTTTCATTAGCCAAACATCTTGGGAAGAATCTTCTGGCATGGCGAATCCAGGCCTGACACTGGTCTGCCGTGATGTCATTGCATGCGTCATCCATGGCTGGAGAGGGATGGCTTGTTGGTGAGGGCACCTATCATATACCTTCCACCTCCATGTGGAGAAAAATTCCTCAATCGGGTTAAGGAAAGGAGAGTATGGGGGTAAGTAAAGGGTGGTAAATTGTGGATGGGCCTGAAACCATGCTTGCACCATTTGAGCATGGTGGAACCTTGACATTATCCCACACAATGACATAGGTCATGCCATCAGCTCTACAGACCTGATTTAGCTCATCAAGGAGGGTTACATTCGAAAACCGAATCATGTGGCTGCCTGCAACTCAATATATAGAGTATATAGAGAGCTTTAGATGTTGTTCGACCAAACATTAGAACGGGCAAGATGCGTAATCTTAGCAACTTTGACCGTGGTATGATTGTTGATGCCACACATGGTGATTGCAACATCCCAGAAACAGCTGCTTTCCTGAGGTTTTTACGCACTACAGTCTCTAGAGATTACAGAGAATGTCGCGACAAACAAAACACATTCAGTGAGCGGCAGTTCTGTGGGCAAAACAGAAAGGCCACAAATGCTCAAATAACAGCTGTTTAAAACAGTGGTGTGGAGAAGGGCATCTCTTAACGTACAACACCGTGAATAATTCAGGCTGTTGTGGAGGCAAAAGGGGGTCCTACCCAGTACTAGATAGGTCTACCTAATAAAACTGAAAACATGGTCTGGAACATGGGTGGTACATGGGACCATAGAAACAGTGTCTGATAAAGAATGATGATGAAATATTACATCCATAGATGATGTAGTCCAATTGGTTCATGTTCCACGGTAATTGGTGTCAATGGATCTCGTTATCCTGAAACGTTCATGATCTAAACATGGAATATTGTTCGTCAGTTTCCATAAAACTATGCATTAAGAGTAATGCAACAGTTACTTATTATTTTGAGCAGTTGTATCAATTGATAGTTAGATCATTGTAATGAAATGAATAGACAGTCATTTCAAATGTAATGTGTGAATTGCATTTTGAAATGGTAATACTTTGATGTTAAGTTGTGTCATTTTGAACAGGTGATTTTAGTTCAATGAACAAATGATCTTAGCTTTATGTGTATTGTATCCAAGCAATTGGGAAAAAGTGTTAGAGTTTTGAAAAATGTGCATTTTGTAACGGTCGTGGGATGAAGATGAGGTGTCCTGGAGGGCAGGTAGCAGGTAGCTGCAGCGCCTCTTCAACCTCAGGAGGCTGAAGAAATTCACCAAAAGCACTCACAAACTTCTACAGATGCACAATCGAGAGCATCCTGTTGGGCTGTATCACCGCCTGGTACGGCAACTGCTCCGCCCACAACCGTGAGGCTCTCAAGAGGGTAGTGAGGTCTGCACAACGCATCACTGGGGGCAAACTACCTGCCCTCCAGGACACCTACACCACCCGATGTCACAGGAAGGCCAAAAAGATCATCAAGGACAACAACCACCCGAGCCACTGCCTGTTCACCCCGCTATCATCCAGAAGGTGAGGTCAGTACAGGTGCATCAAAGCAGGGACCGAGAGACTGAAAAACAGCTTCTATCTCAAGGCCATCAGACTGTTAAACAGCCACCACTAACATTTAGTGGCTGCTGTCAACTTACTAACTCAACTCCAGCCACTTTAATATTGGGAATTGATGGAAATTATGTAAAAATGTATCACTAGCCACTTTAAACAATGCCACTTAATATAATGTTTACATACCCTACATTACTCATCTCATATGTATATGTATATACTGTACTCTATATCATCTACTGCATCTTGCCATCTTTATGTAATACATGTATCACTAGCCACTTTAAACTATGCCACTTTATGTTAATATACCCTACATTACTCATCTCATATGTATATACTGTACTCTATACCATCTACTGCATCTTGCCTATGCCGTTCTGTACCATCACTCATTCATATATCTTTATGTACATATTCTTTATCCCTTTACACTTGTGTGTATAAGGTAGTAGTTGTGGAATTGTTAGGTTAGATTACTTGTTGGTTATTACTGCATTGTCGGAACTAGAAGCACAAGCATTTCGCTACACTCGCATTAACATCGGCTAACCATGTGTATGTGACAAATACAATTTGATTTGATTTGATTTGAATCGGACCAAAGCACAGCGTGGTAAGTGTTCATGCTTTTTATTTAAAACTGAACACTAAATAACAAAACAACAAAGAGAATGAACGAAACCGAAACAGTCCTGTCAGGTGCAGAAAACACAAAACAGAAAATAACTACCCAACAAAAACCATGTGGGAAAAAGCTACCTAAGTATGGTTCTCAATCAGAGACAACGATAGACAGCTGCCTCTGATTGAGAACCACACCCGGGCCAAACAACAAAGAAATACAAAACATAGAAAATGAACATAGAATGCCCACCCAAATCACACCCTGACCAAACCAAAATAGAGACATAAAAAGCTCTCTATGGTCAGGGAGTGACACATTTTGATCATTGGCTGTGAGTTTTGTGTCTAGAGTTTTGAAAAATGACATCAAGGTTCTGAAATTAGTGCCAAAGTGATTGTAAAAAACTGTAATGACCTGTGTAGTGAATCTGCAGAGCAGTCAAGGTGTAGTGGAGAGGCTCCTCATGTATCTACTCACAGTCAGTGAAGAAGACGTGGGCTGCTTTGTATTTGGCTGAATGGGGGTCTTTGAAATCTCCAATCAGGGTCTGCACAGACTGGAAAATGAAGGATACAAGATAGTGAGATGTGTGTGTGTGTGTGTGTGTGTGTGTGTGTGTGTGTGTGTGTGTGTGTGTGTGTGTGTGTGTGTGTGTGTGTGTGTGTGTGTGTGTGTGTGTGTGTGTGTGTGTGTGTGTGTGTGTGTGTGTGTGTGTGTGTGTGTGTGTGTACCTTGTCCGTGGGGGTAATGAGGTAAATGGCTTCCAGGGTGGGAAGAGGCTCTCGCCGCTTGTTTATGTCCTCCACAACTAGAGAGAGAAATAACAGAAACAGAAGGGAGAGATGTGGTTATATCATGTTTGCTGATGGCAATATAACATGTTTACCAAATGGTAGCTACAGTCAGAGATGAAGAGGCGAAGCAAGAGGGTTCAATCTCATCATAATCTGTCCACAATAAGTAGACCGATAAGCAGACTGTCTGTCTTCCGGCCTTTGGAACAACAACTCTCATTAAGGAGGAGACAAGACCATTTCGTCATTATATACAGTATCTTTGCTGCAGTGCAGTATAACAATGGTGATAACAATGGCTTACTGGTGATGCCATCTGACATGATGTCTGTCATCTTGCAGCAGGAGGACAGCATCCTCATGCTCAGCTGGTCCACAATCAGCGCCTGAGACAGGAAGAGAAACCAATCAGAAACCAGGGAGAGTGAGATACACAAAAGAGTCAGTCAGAGGTTTCAGAAAACAAAGTCTCTAACCATGTTGACTTTTAACATTGGTAGCACTGGTGCACCCAACTTTTAAAAGTTAGAAGCACCTGACCAAACAGTATTCAGGAGCACCAGAAAAAGAGATTGATCTAAATTCATTTAGATAGCCTACATTAGGCCAATGTGACTACTTTTGAAAGACATGTCCTGAAGTAGCTATCCAGGAGCCCCTTTCCTTTCTTCCAGTGCCATCTAAAACCATACTCATCAAGTTACCAGGTTGTTGGTTACCAAACAAGTCTGCAGCCTGAGTAGTTTAATACAGCCCGTGACATGGTTTATGAAATAGTCAAATGTGACCCGCATATTTGTGAAAAGAAGGCTGTGGCTACAGATCAGTGTGTAACACCCCATTCTGGCAGACATCTTCATACAGGTCCCCCATGGGATTCAAACCCACAACCCTGGCATTGCAAGCACCATATTCTACCAACTGAGCTACACAGGGTACAAGGCCTCAAAATGCACCATTTTGTTTCTCTCTGTCGCCCACACACTTTCAACACTTGGATAATAAAGAATTTAAAGGCTGACATTGGTTGATTTTCAGTTTTTAAGTAAACTTTTTTTCAAGTTGATTGACTACAAAAGTATTGTCCAACCCATAGGGTATCTCATTGCACCCTTACATGTCATGTCTTGAAATATGCAGACAGAAGGATAAAAAAAAATCCATTGTAATACTTCTGACAGCCAACTTTGTAACGCCACTGTCACGCCCTGGCCATAGAGTGGTTTTAAGTCTCTATTTTCGTTAGGCCAGGGTGTGATTAGGGTGGGCATTCTATGTGTTATATTTCTTTGTTTTTGGCCGAGTGTGGTTCCCAATCAGAGGCAGCTGTCTATCGTTGTCTCTGATTGGGAATCATACTTAGGCAGCCTTTTCCCACCTGTGTTTTGTGGGTAGTTGTTTTCTGTTTTGTGTCTGCACCAGACAGAACTGTTTCGTTTTGTTCTCACTTTGTTATTTTGTTTCAGTGTTCAGTTTGAATAAATTATCATGAACACGTACCACGCTGCGCTTTGGTCCTCTTCTTCAGACGAACGTTACAGCCACCACCAACTTTGGACTTTATAACATTCCCAGAAGGCATGGATCATTATAACCTAATGAAAAATTAACCTGATAATCTAATTTAATCTACTGCAGACCTAAATCCTATGGGTCGAACCTTCTGAATGAATGATTATATTGAATACAGAAGCCGCCTCTTAACGAGTTCCGAGAGTCGATTCGTTACCCAACAAAATAACATACATTTATTTTGCCTGATTGTTTTTATGACTACAGACAGTAGGTTATTATTGTGCCCTTGTGTTTACCCAAGTTCTCTCTCAACTCAGGGACCACTTGCCAGCTGATTTTTCTTTGCCCGATGTAGGACTCTAGTGGAGAGGAGAGAGACTCTCAGACTGAAATATTCACACCACAATTCATTTACCAAAGGATAGTCTAATAGCTCAGCTAGGTGTGAAAAATCCCCCAATTTGTGCACAGTTTAGACTACTGATAGATAATGCGGTCAGTCAGAGTTGAGTCCTATTGTAAAGTATAGCCTAATGGCCCAAAAGGGAAAACTTGCAATGTATTTGATGCTTAAGTCCTCTAAAGTTTTACATTTCGAACTCCTTTCTTTTCAATATCACAGACCTGATTTGCCCTAACAAAAAATGCATCAACCTCTGCAAATATATACATTTCTTATAATCACATAATTATTCAAATGAAATTAGATGTAGCAAGAGGAGAGAGACTGCATACGCTAAAGACAATCAGAAAGAATGTGTGTTTAACCCTACATGATAATATGAACAAAAGCCAGAAATGAGTGAGTCACTCAGCCCTATGCATCTGGTCCTGCTTCTGTTGCCTATTTGAGTGTTTCTTTAATATCCTACTGATTCTGTGATCACCAAGCCTCACGCAATGCAACATGTCAGATAAAGCCATTTCACAAATCTGTCTGTTTTTAAACTTTTCTATGCCGTATTTTAAATGCTTTAAAAAAATGTTTCATTAGAACAGACTCTCTGTTATTACTTATAATGTATTTAGTGTTTACACTGTTCCAAATGGGCAGAACAATTATATTGTAATCTAAAAGCCCCTGTTTGTCATGCAACAGTATCTCTTGCACTTTGACAACGATTTTACATGAGGCCTAATTCACATGATATGCCTCAAATACTTATATACACTAGGCTAAAAAATAATCGCATTTTCCTTTGGATTATTTAATGAACCTATATCATGTTATTTCAAGTTATCCCTTTGGAGCACATGCAAAAGTGATTTGGAGTTGTTGAACGGGAGTGACAAAATGTATTACAATTTAATTTTAATGAGCTTGATGAGGAGGATGAAGAAGAAGAGGGTGATTGAATTTAGAACAATAGTGTAAGAATTGCTCTTCCTCTGTAGCTGTCACTTACTACAACTGTTGTTACACTATAAGGTTTTTATTCTAAGATAAACTAAAATGTTATGTTATATTCTGTTACATTCTTCAAATATATGTGTTGACAATATACGTAAGTGACAAGTTGATGGCGAAGCCATAAAGCCTCAGCTACTAAACACAGATAAATAAAAAAAACAAAAAGGTTTAACATGTTTTCCAGATAAGAGCCGTGTTTTATTTATTACATTTACCTGTGGAATGTTACCGAATAGATAACAACAATAGAAAGAAGCATCTGGTGGCAGAGAGTCATGCGGAGAAAAGAGTGAAAGTGCACCGTACTGTAAGTACTCAACAAGGCTGTGGGCCAGGTGGAAATGGTTTAGCACAACAATAGACTCTTGCCGAGTTTAGGGACTTTACATTTATTAATGAGTGTTTGTGCAGCATTTCACTTCACCCATCTCTTTGCATAGCCCACCACATGCACTGTTGTCTAACCACATCTGGATGGATGTCATGTTCGTCGTATTGTGAAAGAGAGGAGGACCAAGGCGCAGCGTGATAACAATACATTCTTCTTATTTATTAGAAGACGAAAACGAAACGGAACACTATACAAACTAATCAAAACAACAAACAGACGAACGTGAAGCTATACAAACAATAAGTGCAGACACTGGCAACTTACACATACCCACGAACTTACACACACCCACGAACTACCTAATGAATATGGCTGCCTAAATATGGTTCCCAATCAGAGTCAACGATAGACAGCTGTCTCTAATTGAGAACCAATCTAGGCAACCATAGACATACATACACCTAGACAAGACACTGCCCCATAAACATACAAAACCCCTAGACAATACAAAACACATACATCCCCCATGTCACACCCTGACCTAACTAAAATAATAGACAATACAAAACACATACATCCCCCATGTCACACCCTGACCTAACTAAAATAATAAAAAAAAAAAAAGATAACTAAGGCCAGGGCGTGACAATGGATCCATAACGAATTACTATGGGAATAAATATCACTGAATGACACAAATATTGGAATAAAGTAGGCTAATGCAATTGGTGGCATGAAATTGTTGCATACTGAAACACCCAGAGTCATCCAATTGTTATAATAGGATTTGAAGCAATAGCCGGAGTGTGGTCAACTATTTCAGCACCGTTTCACTCTGAAAGAGAGACCATCTGTAAAACATTTTGTGTTGCTTGGAAAAACTAGGTTAATTAAAAACTTTCAGTTAGGGTTTAGCAATCAAAACATCTGGCCTGCATGGACCTCTGTAGGATTATTTGTAAAAGTAAGCAAGCACCAACAAGCTTCATAAAGTTGCCCTCTGATTGTCAAACTAGCATCAACGGCAACATTGTCGGACAGGAAAATAAAATACGTCATGCACTCCAACATGCCATAACATAACATCCCTCCTGCAAGCTGTATGATGCAGCTTTTAAATGAGGACCCACTGTACTTTTGTGAATATCTGGACTTTGGATCCAAAAATAAACTGGTCACATTCAGGACCTGTGTTTGTGCAAAATGTTTCAATTAAAAAACTGTGTGACCAGCTCAATGTCACGTTCCTGACCTGTTTTCTCTTGTTTTGTATGTGTTTATTGGTCAGGGCGTGAGTTTTGGGTGGGCAGTCTATGTTTTCTATTTCTATGTTGGGATTTTGGTGATCGGCCTGGTATGATTCTCAATCAGAGACAGGTGTCTATCGTTGTCCCTGATTGAGAATCATACTAAGGCAGCCTGGGTTTCACTTGTGTTTTGTGGGTGTTTGTTCCTGTGGAGGTTTTGTTGCCACACAGGACGGTTTCGGTTTTGTCACGTTGGTTGTTTTTGTATTTTGAATTGTTTTGTTCACTTTCATTAAAAGAATGAACACTAACCACTCTGCGTTTTGGTCCACACCTTCTGTCAGCGAGGACAGCCGTAACAGAAACACCCACCACAAGAGGACCAAGCGGAGTGGAGAAGGGCAGCGACAGCAGCAGAGACAGAAGGAGGAATGGACATGGGAAGACGTTTTGGACGGCAAGGGTTGCTACACATGGGAGGAGATCCTGGCTGGAAGGGATCGCCTCCCATGGGAGCAGCTGGAGGCAGTTAGGAGAGCAGAGGCATCCGGAGAGAGGAACCGGAGTTATGAAGGTACGCGGCTAGCACGGAAACCCGAGAGGCTCACCCAAAAATTTCTTGGGGGGGGGGGGCTAAAGGGGAGTGTGGCCAAGCCGGGTTGGATACCTGAGCCAACTCCCCGGGCTTACCGTGGAGTGAGAGGGCATCGTACTGGTCAGACACCGTGTTATGCGGTAAAGCGCACGGTGTCCCCAGTACGCGTGCTTAGCCCAGTGCGGGCTATTCCACCTTGCCGCACTGGGAGGGCTAGGTTGGGCATCGAGCCGGATGTCATGAAGCCGGCCCAACGTATCTGGCCTCCAGTACGTCTCCTCGGGCCGGCGTACATGGCACCAGCCTTACAGGTGGTGTCCCCGGTTCGCCTGCAAAGCCCAGTGCGGGCTATTCCACCTCGCCGCACTGGCAGGGCTATGGGGACCATTCAACCTGGTAAGGTTGGAGAGGCTCGGTGCTCAAGAGCGCGTGTCCTCCTTCACGGTCCGGTATATCCGGCGCCACCTTCCCGCCCCAGCCCAGTACCACCAGTGCCTACACCACGCACCAGGCTTCCAGTGCATCGCCAGAGCCCTGTTCCTCCTCCCCGCACTCGCCCTGAGGTGCGTGCCCTCAGCCCGGTACCTCCAGTTCCGGCACCACGCATCAGGCCTATAGTGCGTCTCAGCCGGCCAGAGTCTGCCGTCTGCCCAGCGGTGCCTGAACTGTCTGCCTGCCCAGCGCTGCCCGTCTGTCCCGAGCCTTCAGAGCCGTCCAGCCAGGACCAGCCAGAGCCGTCCAGCCAGGACCAGCCAGAGTCGTCCAGCCAGGACCAGCCAGAGTCGTCCAGCCAGGACCAGCCAGAGCCGTCCAGCCAGGACCTGCCAGAGCCGTCCAGCCAGGACCTGCCAGAGCCGTCCAGCCAGGACCTGCCAGAGCCGTCCAGCCAGGACCAGCCAGAGCCGTCCAGCCAGGACCAGCCAGAGCCGTCCAGCCAGGACCTGCCAGAGTCCCTCAGCCAGGACCTGCCAGAGTCCCTCAGCCAGGACCTGCCAGAGTCCCTCAGCCAGGACCTGCCAGAGTCCCTCAGCCAGGACCTGCCAGAGTCCCTCAGCCAGGACCTGCCAGAGTCCCTCAGCCAGGACCTGCCAGAGTCCCTCATCCCGGTGCCGCCCCTTCATTTAGGTGGGTTTAGTTGGAGGGTGGTCATTGGGAGGGGGATACGGAAGCGGGGAGTGACTATGGTGGGGTGGGGACCTTGCCCAGAGCCTGAGCCACCACCGTGGTCAGATGCCCACCCAGACCCTCCCCTAGACTTTGTGCTGGTGCGCCCGGAGTTCGCACCTTAAGGGGGGGGTTATGTCACGTTCCTGACCTGTTTTGTTTTGTATGTGTTTATTGGTCAGGGCGTGAGTTTTGGGTGGGCAGTCTATGTTTTCTATTTCTATGTTGGGATTTTGGTGTTCGGCCTGGTATGATTCTCAATCAGAGACAGGTGTCTATCGTTGTCCCTGATTGAGAATCATACTAAGGCAGCCTGGGTTTCACTTGTGTTTTGTGGGTGTTTGTTCCTGTGGAGGTTTTGTTGCCACACAGGACGGTTTCGGTTTTGTCACGTTGGTTGTTTTTGTATTTTGAATTGTTTTGTTCACTTTCATTAAAAGAATGAACACTAACCACTCTGCGTTTTGGTCCACACCTTCTGTCAGCGAGGACAGCCGTAACACTCAAACGCTGACTTTTGCGTCAATCGGAACTGGACGTTCTAATCACAGCAGTTTGAGAGTACACTGCAGGGACCACGGTAAAATGATCGCGCACCATTTGTTGCTAAGTGTCAAAGTGAGAAAAAAGAAAGGAACACAAGGTGGACTGCAAAAATAAACTCTCACCTTCCATTCCCCCTTCTTCTTCACCTTCTTGATGACATCATTCATAATCTCTGTGAACGAGAAGAGAGGAGAAGCACAGGTCAGAACATTATTTTCTTCACATGCTTCTTCACTGTGTGTGCATCTGACCAATTTCAGTTGATACAATTTTATTTTTGTTATTTTCAATGTCAAAACCCCTAGCATATAGATTTGAGTGTACAGTACAGGTTCATAATATACAGTCATTTTCTCTGTCTGATTTAATTTCCTTGACAGGAAGCAGACTGTTTCCATAGAGACAAAAAAAACACTCACACTCGCATCTGGGAACAAGGCCGTGAAGAGTCATTCCTCTATGGAGGACTCACGCACGCACACACACACACATACACATACATACACACACACACACACACACACACACCCCAGCCCTTTGCTTGCTCCCAAGCCCTAACCCTGTCAGGAATCTATCAGCATCCTGCTGTGCCAAACACACCTAAGTCAGGCTGTGCCCAGAGAGCCCCATGCTCACAAACAGATACACACACACGCTTGTGAGATAAGTAACGAGTGAGAAAATGTTGAGAATGTCAGTAGGGCCAGGTGAATAATACATCCCTGCAGTGAGCTCCACTCCCAGATCGGCCACAGAACACACTGAACCTTATATATGGTTCTATTGGACCGCATTGCTACTATATGCTCTTGACAGCCTGTCTCATAGCTGTCATGTATAATTGCTGGTCATCGGACCCCTTTAAGAAAACATCAGCATGCTGGCAAGGGTTCTGTTCTATATTAAGTGAATGGGTTGTGTGTGTGTGTTTATTCATGCATGCATTGCCGACCGTAATGAAATACTCACATCATTGTGAACATATGGCTCATACTGAGGGTATACGCTCTATTTGTTTGAGTTCATGTGTCTGTGACTCTGGGTTTGACTGTGGGTACAATTCGGCAGATAGTCTAGCAGTTAAGAACATTGGACCAGAACCCAAGGTCTCTGGTTCAAATCCCCGAGCCGACTAGTTAAAAAATCTGTCGATTTGCCCTTGAGGAAGGCACTTAACCCTAAATGTTCCAGGGTTGCTGTCAATAATGGTTGATCCGTGACCACACTCTGCAAGGGTGTCTCAGGGGGAATGGGATTTGCAAAAAGCTCATGTATAATACACAGTTGTACATGTGTGAAATAGAACATACATAAGCACCTACATTGTCTGTTCTGCTAGGTCCATACCTATAGGTATGTATAGCGCCTTCAGAAAGTATTCATACCCCTTGACTTATTCCACATTTGTTGCGTTACAGCCTGAATTCAAAATGGATCATTTTTTTCTCACCCACCTACACACAATACCCCTTAATGACAAAGTGAAAACAAGTTTTTAGAAATTTTAGCAAATTTATTGAAAATTAAATACAAAAATGTCTCATTTACATAAGTATTCACAACCCTGAGTCAATACTTTGTAGGAGCACCTTTGGCAGTGATTACAGCTTTGAGTTGTCTTGGGTATGTCTGTATCAGCTTTGCACATCTGGATTTGGGATTCTCTTCCATTCTTCCTTGCAGATTTTCTCTAGCTCTGTTAAGTTAGATGGGGAGCGGCGGTGAACAGCAATCTTTAAGTCTTTCCACAGATGTTCAATGGGATTCAAGTCTGGGCTTTGGCTGGGCCACTCAAGGATTTTGACATTCCTATTCTGAAGTCATTCCAGCATTGCTTTGGCTGTATGCGTTGGCTGTATGCTTGGGGTCATTGTCCTTTTGGAATGTAAATCTTTGCCCCAGTCTAAGGTCGATTGCACTCTGAAGCAGGTTATCATCAAGGATTTGCCTGTATTTGGCTCAATTCGTTGAACCCTCTATCCTTACCACGCTCCCAGTCCCTGCTGCTGAAAAGCATCCCCATAACATGATGCTGCCATCACCAAGCTTCACGGTAAGGATGGTGTTAGGCAGGTTATGAGCTGTGTCCGGTTTTTCTTCAGACATAGCGCTTTGTGTTCAGGCCAAGGAGTTACATCTTTGTCTCATCAGACCACAGCATCTTTTGCCTTATGCTCTGACTTTTTCACGTGCCTTTTCGCAAAATCTAGGCGCTAACATGTACCTTTTCCTTTAGGAGTGGCTTCCGTCTGGCCACTCTCCCATAAAGCCCAGATTGGTGAAGTGCTGTAGAGACTGTTGTCCTTCTGGCAGGTTCTCCCATCTCAGCCAAGGAACTCTGTAGTTCTGTCTGAGTGGTCACTGGGTTCTTGGTCACCTCCTTGACCAAGGTCCTTCTTGCCCGGTTGCCCAGTTTGGTTGGATGGCCAATTCTAGCTTAAATTTCCCAGTGATGGAGACCACTGTGCTCTTGGAAACTTTCAACACTCTAGAAATAGTTTTATACCCTTCCCCAGATATATGCCTCATAACAATTCAATCTCAGAGATCTAAGGACAGTTCTTTGGATTTTATGTTATAGTTTATGTCCAGTTGACATGCACTGTCAACTGGACCTTATATACACAGGTGTGTTTCTTTCTAAATTACATCCAAACATTTGAATTGGCCACAACTGGACTCCAATCAAGTTGTAGTGACGTCAAGGATGATCAAAAGAAATTGGATGCACCTAAACTCAGTTTAGAGTGCCATACCAAAGGGGTCTGAATACTTGTGTAAATGAGATATTTCTGTATTCCATTTCCAATAAACTTGCACATGTTTCTAAAAACATGTTTTCACTTTGTCATTATGGGTTATTCTGTGTAGATGGGTGAGAATGTATTTTTTTTTTTAAATATCAATTTTGAATTCAGGCTGTAACACAAACAAAATGTTGGAATAAGTCAAGGGGTATGAATACTTCCTAAAGGCACTGTATTGGACACCATTTTCTTTCATATTTATGTTATGTGCCAAGTGCTTTTAGTGGTATACAAAGGTACCCACAGTATCAGATAAAGAAGTAATTTGACATGGAGCTAAAAGCCACAAGAAACTAGCAAATCCACAATGCTACTCAGATCACTGCCTTTGTATTAAATGCTATCACTGGAGGGAAGGTCTCTGAAAGCATCATGTCTACTCTATCTTACACTGTAGCTAGCAAAATGGAGGGCTGCCTCCCCCAATTAGTCAAAATGCATGATGAAATACAGCTTGTCTATTGCCTTCTCATGCAATTCCATTCCAGAATGGACTGAATCTATTTTGACTCCATTACAGCTAAATAAAGAATCAAATGTATTATCCAAAAGAGAAGACACATTTTTGCTAGATGCAAAATTCATTCTCTGAACTTAAAAAAACTACAAATCAATTATTTTTGAATGACTCCCATTGGCTCTAGTTCTTCTCTGCTGCAGTATGAATAAACTCATCCCATTGGTCATCTGTGGATCAGGCCAAGGCAGGGCCATGTGTGTGTGTGGCGGAGCCATTATTAGCTTGATCGCTGTTGTTGGCCATCTGGCTGCAGTATTGGGATAAATCCATTTAGGATGACTCTCTTTAACATTTTGCAGTATCACCATATAAAAACCTGCTAAGCCCTTTGGCGCAGTAGTCCCCAACATCTGGGCATACACAGAGATACAGATGGATTATAACAGATTAAACAGGCTGTGTGTGTGAATGTGCTACGTGGAGACTACAGGGCCATTCAGAGAATGAGGGGGATTTGTTGGGTAATTGCTGCCGATAGTAATTTGTAAGGACAACATTCACATGATGACTAAAGGGATAGCTCACCCAATTTACTACATGACATATTGGTTTCCTTACACAGTCAAAGGACAAGATCATTTGGGTGGACTTTCCCTTTAAGCACAGACCACTCAAAGCCAGGGGGTTAGATCTGTACATAATACAGCACTCCAACCGTAGATGCAATGATGTCATCATGATGTGACCTCGGTAGGGAAAGAGTCTAATCTTGCAATCTTTGTGGGGAATGGCAGAGAGTGAATCCAGAGTGAATCCTTGATTCAGCTCTTGTCTATTTCCAGCTCTTTCTAGGCTATGTCACAAGAAACTGTCAGCAAACAGGATGACAGAACTGTAGGAGCACAAGGGATATCCTTCTCTCAATTTCCCTTTTCCTCTGTCCTGTGTGGTTCTCTTTGCCCTCCTATCTTCCCCCTCTCTCTCCTTCATACAGAAACACAAACTGCCAGTCCTCATGACTGCACATAGACATGAAATTAAGTTAGAACCAAAATGGCTGTTTTTTCAAGGGCATGGGGTACATACATGTATACTGTCTCTCTGACTCCCTTCTCCTGAGCTGAGGTATGTGTATGTAAATGACAAAGAGACTGAGGGATAGCCAAAAGACAAACATCAAGATGAACAAAGCACATAGGAGGAAGTGGAAGTGGAGGCTGTTCTGGGATTGTTCTGGCTCTTCCTTGACCCCTGTGTGGCATAACAATGCAGTCCCATAGCAGGCAGACTGAGAGGAGGGAAGGAACCTGAACAAACACAGTGGAGCAGCTGTGTCAACTAGCAGAGTAGAGAGGCTCACCGTCTCATTCAGCCACACGCAGGAGTCTCCTTCAGATAGGTCTGGTCATATGCTACCAAACATAAATAGTAGAGTAATACAGTATGCAAGCGTTCTGCCCCTGAACAAGGCAGTTAACCCACTGTTCCTAGGCTGTCATTGTAAATAAGAATTTGTTCTTAACTGACTTGCCTAATTAAATAAAGGATTATCTGTGTTTGTGTCAGTCTGTGTCTGTGACCAGACCAGTGTAAGAAATTGTCCATTGTGAGATGGGTTGGAACCAGAGCTCTTCCTAGGTGAATCAGGCATAGCTGTCCTCAGCCTGATCCGTGTGTCACTGTAAATACGAAATCAATTTGACATCTCAGAGTTGTTCAAATTAGTGGGATACATAACTCTCACCTGAATCTTGATACAGACTTTTGTCTTCCAAAGTAGAGCAGAGAGAATTGGAATGGGTTAGACACATACAGATGTTCCCCAGCCATTCACCTCACACAGGAAGGCAGTACTCTGTGTTCACAGCATACTCAACAGCTGTCGCTTTAGCAGCCTAGCATTAGCATCAACAATAACATTAACATCAACCCATACCACACTGCTAGGCTAGCATTAGCATCAACCCATACCATAATGGTAGGCTCCAGCAGGAGTCAATCAACACACTCTTCATACAGATAACCAACACAGTGTAACAAAACTAGCAGAATATCAGATCACTATCCTTTCCACTTCCATATGTTTTCGTATGAAACATTAACCCCCATCAAAATAGATATAATTGTGGTAAAACATAGTATGCTATTGCTTCTAAGCAGTATAGTAAGTTGAAGCAGTATAATCATTCATAGACAGACTGAGGCATTGCCTGATTTTTCTCAGCCTTTATTGTAGGTCATAGGTGTGCCTAGCACAGGATAAGCCTTTTATCCACACAGGAACAATTAGTCTCACTGAGAGGCTGGCTGGCTGTATGTTGTGTCATTGATGTGTATTGGTTTTGTCATGGTTGTGCATTATGTCATCCACTCCTGTAGAATCCTCAACATTGACCCCAACAAACACACAGCTTTCGCTACTCAACACTGAGACTTTCCCCCTTTACCTTCCTATTCTCCCTTGGGGTTTGGCGCCTACGAATGAGTGACCCATTTTCTCTGGATATCAGCATTAGTCCCCAGGGAATGTAACAACCCTGCTCTTGAAGAGAAGGGCAGCCATTTTAGCAGGACACAGCCCTCTCATCTCCCTCTCATCATCAGAACCATACTCTAGTCCTGGAGGGCACACAGCAGGAGGTACATTCACTCTTAATTATCTCAGTTAAAAAGATTAGGATCTTGACTGATTTGGTCCTCTCTGACATTTCGGATGGCTCTTGAAAAGACAAGAAGAGAATAGACACATTTGGTAAAATACTCATATTTGGTTTAATTATGCCCTGTTCATACTTCATTAAGAATACTAAACACAGTTCTAACATGTATGTAATAGTGTGGATACGACACAAATAAAAAACAGAGGAGAATGGATTCTCAGATGTAGATATTGACTACTGCTCTCCCTGGTATGATCCTCAGTAACAGAAGGAGCAGAGTGTCTCAGAGTGCCCTTCCACAGACTTAGCCAATCACAGGCAGCCATGAGTCGACAGTACCTCAGTCAGCACTATGAGGCCAGCCTGCCGTTATGCAACCTCTTGTCTCTCACAGCATCACCACAAAACAGATTCCAGATCAGCTGAGAGACATCTCAGGAGAACTGAACAGGAATAACAAGCAAGCAGCGACTACTCTCATCCCCATCTCAGACTGGGTCAAAGGTTGTGTTGTCAGAGGCTGGCTGCCGGTCATGACCACTCTCTTAGAGCAGGAAATGGATGGATGTGAGTGTGACTCTTTGCTGTAGCCACACCCAGTGTGAAAGGAACAGGGTATTGTGAGAGGAAAAATAATAGACTTCTGATTCTAACAAACACAGACAAGATGAAGACCATGAACAATCCCTCACATAAATATTGTATTCTTAGTATGTTGAGGTAAAGTATTTGTCTGCTAGAATAATCTCTCCTGGTGTCTGGGAGTAAAATTCCATCTATTTCTTAATTTTCCTACAACACAGTGTAATGATAGACTAGAGCAGGGTTGGGCAACATGCAACCCAATTCGATCTAGCCCGGGCGAGGTTTTAGCACAAAAAAAGACATGATAAATCCCCCTGCAGATACATTTCCCTCTATGTTTGAGTTCATTTTCCTCCTTATTTGAAAGCTGTATCTACTGACTGCAGTCAAGTGCAACGTTAAAGCAATTTACAAAATGCCTAGTCTAGTGCTGAAAATGGCAGGCAGTAAAAAATGTCAATGGAGAAGCAAGTGATGCATTGCATTGCCGCAGGCTGCTATGTCCTGGCAAGATCAGTTAAAACAAGGTTTCTCTCTCTGTCGGAAGTCTGAGCAGAATGTGTGCATGCGTAAGTGTCTGGTGTCTGAGTGAGGAGGGCTGTGATAGGTGAAGGAGCTCTGCAATCTCATGAGGTCTGAGGTATGAGGGTTTAATGACTCTGCACATCACCATCTAGATTAAATCCCTTCCCATAATGCAATAATACTACTTTCTACATCACTTCTCCTCCATCACTCGCTCTCCTCCTCTTCCTTCTGTCATTATCCATCTCTCCCAGTGGCAGCCTAATCTGCATTCTGTGATGTTGTTCCTCTCTTTCTTCCGCAGGAATGGCAGTATTGGCCGATGCTACTTGGCCCTGCCACAGCAAGCCTCTTGACGGTCTCTGGTACATTTTTATGTTTCTCTGTTAAGTATGATAATATATTTAATTTGTATGGTGCTTTTCGCTGCAGAGGAATCTCAAATCTAAATACAAGTATGTCTTTGCTGTGTGTGAGTGAGGTCTGCTGGAGAGTTGAGTGGGAGGAAGGAGGAATAGTCCCTGCCAGTGCTGACACAGCAGCAGTGCTTCTTAATCAAGGAAAATGGGATGTAATTATTAATGTTCATTATCAAGACTATTCTAATCTAGCATATAAAGAGGGCTAGTCTGTGTCTAGAAAGTCATTAGAAAATATATTCAATGTTGGGTCTGTCTGTGTGTTTACAGTGGCAGGCTGAGGGCACTGCGTCACACAATGAACCCAGCAAGTGTGTGTGTGAGGCTGGCTAAGTATCCCTGCCAAGGTCAGTGTGTGTGTGTGTGTGTGTGTGTGTGTGTGTGTGTGTGTGTGTGTGTGTGTGTGTGTGTGTGTGTGTGTGTGTGTGTGTGTGTGTGTGTGTGTGTGTGTGTGTGTGTGTGTGTGTGTGTGTGTGTGTGTGTGTGTGTGTGTGTGTGTGTGTGTGTGTGTGTGTGTGTGTGTGCGCATGTGTCCATCCTGGTGTTGGCCTGGGCTGTGCAGCTGATGAATGCTTGGGCTGGGGTAATGAGATGTACAGTAACTCCCTCTCTCCCTATACTGCAGAGCCTGGTCAACCCTGAAGTCCTACATGGTGGTGACCCTCCTTCCTTCCATCCCTCTCCTCTCCCTGCATGGTCATCTCTCTGTCCTTCTGACTAACTTTGGAATCACATCTTAGCAAGCCTCGGAAAACCCAGGCTTCTCACGTTCTGTTGTAGATTTGGAAGATCTTAGCAGCAGTCACAGCCCACATGGGGATGTGGGGTGCTCTTGAACCATTTTATTAACAAACTGAGTGATGTCCACTGCAGACTATTAAAACCACCCAATCAAGCAGCAGGGACAATGAAGTGGGGGAAATACTATGAATCATTGGGTAGGATGCAGTCGCTTGGGTCAGTTGGGCTACTGTGTCTTTATCTGGCATGTGTCACACTGGATTTACAGTCATGATCACACTACTCCTGGTTTCCTCCTCTGCACTGTCCGGCTAGTCTCTTCTCACAGCCCCTGTACTGTCAAGCTACCTACACAAGCCTCATATCACACCCTGTGATATGATCAAGACATGACAGAATTGAGACCACGATGTGTGGCATCCTTCTTGTCTGATCCATATAAAAGTAAAACATAAAAGTCCACTGTATTACATTTGACATTTTAGTAATTTAGCAGATGCTCTTATACAGAGTGACTTAGAGTAGTGAGTGCATACATTTTCATACTGTATGAAGCACAGATGAGACTGGGCACAGACAGCACCCTAGCCCCTGCAATGCCACTGATTCACTATAGTGGCGATAAAAAATAGAGCAAAGAGATGGTTTTATGTTGCAAAATGCTGCTGAAAAAATAAATTATTTTGTTGAATGATAAAAATATAGGCTACTATAGTAAGCATTCTCAATTATTTTTTGAATAAATTCATTTTAAGGGCAGGTAATGGAACTAGAATTGATCCCTCTCATTTCGTTTAGGGGTGTAGGCAGCCTATAAATGAATGTCAAAATTGTTTTTACACATCTATGGACTTTGGCCTTTCATTCCTATCGCTAGCCCTATATTGTAGTCTGCTGCTTTATGGAATTGATGCTCACAGTGGTGAAAGCGGAGGGAGAGAGATAAACGCTATACGCTGCCCATCCCCCTTCAACAGAGGCTGCTACTGCGCGTGCTGCAGAGGGCCCGTGGTGTATCGCGTCTTACTGCGTACGTTCCCGTTGTAAACCAATCTCCTCACCATCAACCCAGTTAAATAGCGCGCAGGTGCTCGATGCATCCCTCCCTGCCTTTATCGACATGGAGAGGTGGGTCATCACACAATGTTTACTTTAGGCTTAATTCTGCAAATGAGGAATTCAATTGTTCGGCTTTTATTTCACACATAGTTATTAATGTATAAATTCAGTACAGTGAAATGCTTAACTCACAGGCCCTACCCTACAACAGTGCATTATTCAATATAAAAAAAAGTATAATTCATGAGAAAAAAAACACACAAAATAACAATAAGTATGAAATAAGAGAAGAAGCTATATACTGTGTCAGTGCCAGTACCTAATGTACAATGTGCAGGGATACTGGACTATTTGAGGTAGATATGCACATGTAGGCAGGGATTAGGCAGGGGCAGATTGACCATCTGGCAATTCTGGGAAATGTCAGATGGGCTGGACCATTTTTTAGTTGTGTGGGCTGATCGAATTTGACACACACAAAAAAATATGTTTTTATATAAAAATAAAACAATGAAAAAGGTGACATGGCTGGCAGCCCATGGTCCTGTTAAAATGATTTAAAAAAAAAAGATTTCTGACAATTTCTCTGTTATACGAATCTACAGTACCTACTACTTTTTATCTACCTATGATATGTTACAAATTCCAATTTGTTGTGGCTAACATGAGCTAGGTAGCAAAAGCTAATGTTAGCTAGGTGGCTAACGTTAGCTAGGCTAGGAGTTAGGGTTAGGCGTTAATGTTATGCTTAGGTTAAGGTTAGGAGTTAGGTAAAATGGTTAAGGTTAGGACAAGGGTTAGCTTAGCATTTTAGCATTTTAGCTAACCCTTGCCCTAACCTTAACCCTTTTACCTAACTCCTAACCTTAACCTAAGCTTAACATGAACCCCTAACTCCTAGCCTAGCTAACGTTAGCCACCTAGCTAACATTAGCTTTTGCCACCTAGCCACCTAGCTCATGTTAGCCACAACAAATTGGAATTTGTAACATATCATAGGTACTGCAAATTCGTAACATAATGTACAAATTGCAATTCGTAACATATCATACGAATTGTAATTCGTAACATATCATATGAAATGGATGATGGACATCCACAAATTGATACATAACATACCAAACGTAACATATCATACTCATTTGAATGGCCCGGATTTCCGTTTACTATGTTACGTCTGCCTCTCTGTCCAGGTTGGTATTTGGGTAGGCTAACCTGATCAATAGGCTATCTCTTGAGAATCAATCTATTGGGTTCGTTTATTGAATATTCTTTGCATATCTAATTGCACTACCATTACTGATAGTAGGCTTGTAGGCTATGCCTACACATCCACAATTACCTCTGGATATAAATCCGTTGCTGTTGATGGCGCCATTATCCGATAAGAACATGTTTAATCTTAAAACAACATACATTTGGTGAGCCTTTAGACCCAGGACAATGCCTCACCCCGTAATAAATGTGGTTTATGTTTAAGATGCGCACACTTGTTTTTGTCTGCAGTTTTCGCTTTGGCTATTTGTTTCAAGTGTATGTGGCGGTTCTAGCTTGTATGGCGCCCTGAGCGAACCGCCTCTTCAGCGCCCGCTTCCACCCGCACCCGAGGGCGCCCCGTGCCTCCCCCGGCAAGATGCCGCCCGCGGTGGGCGGCTACCCATGTCGCCCGTACCTAAATCCGCTATTGGTTTTTGTATTAGTGTATAAATAAATCTCTTTGCCAAAATTCGTCATCTCTCCCATGTCTTATTCGACTACTATTTTTTGAAAGTGTTAAGGATAATAATTCAGCCATAGTTGTTCTGAAATGTTTATTGCTTGCCAACATTTTACTCCCTCCCCTATGTTTCATATAACACACATACATTAATTATTAATTTCTGTTGCCTATCCTGACGTGAAGTTTGTTCTATAGAAAGTATTTGACTCTGTGTGTCACAGAAAGTATTTGACACTAGCCACAAAATTAAGGAAATTAGAAGGGGGGGGTTCTGTCAGGGGGGAGATATTCGACACAACACCTGTTATGTTTTGCGTGATGATTGTGAGGCGTTATACAAATACGACAGTCACAAGACAAGGACTTCAAATAGGCCAATGACAGGTCAAGGGAACTGTAGCCTACTGTTCAGATGGGTTAAATGGAAACTGAAATTTCGACACTGACTAGGTCTATAATCTCTCACATTGCCTTAATATTAACTCCTGCAGAATTGATATTTTCTTGCAGTATAATGATACACCAAACGTAGGCACAGTTTTGACTTGGGAACAGCCGTGGATAAATATTATTTATTTATTTCAGCATCTTGAGAGAATGTGAATGCGTTAGATGGGCTAGCGTCTGGTGCTATCTATAGCAGTATCATAAAAGCAAAGAAGCTATTTCAACCAATAAAATATGCATCCAAGCAGAAACATGTAGTGTCATTTTCAAATCGTTCTATTTCTTTACGACCGGTCAAACTGATGTCATTTGGAAACTTTGCACAGAAAATCTTTCCAGGTTTTTAGGGACTGTATTTTCTCCCCTGAACCTAAAAGTACTTGCTCCGTAAAAGAAGCAGATGTGACAGTGAAAACTTGATTGAAGCATCCATTCTATCGATTTATGACATTATTCTGGTGAGCAGAGGTTTATTTAGTTCAATGACTAAAGAAAAGCTGCATGTCTCTAATTATAGTCAAGTTGACTAACAAATAGCCTACCAAAATGTAGGAAATGATAAGCAGAAACATATCTAAATCAGGCAAAAAAGCGTTACGCCTTCTCTGACTAGCCTGCTGCGCATTTTATATATTAGCGGATTCGGGTCGTGTTCGGCCTCAGATTTTCACTTTACAACATATACTCGGACAGTTGCGGATGGGTTAACAATTGCGTTCCGCTGAACAAACGGCTGACCTGCGCACCACTAGTCCACACATTTTGCCAGCTGATTTGTGATGCTACACTCTTAAAAAAAAGGTTCTGGATTGAACCAAAAAGTGTTCTAAACTTGTTTTGTATATGGCACCCGTAAAAGTTCCATATGGAACCCAATGGTTCCATATGAATCAATTTTGGTTCAGTCAAAAATAACACCTGGGGTTCCTACACAAGGTTTCTATATAGAACCTTTAGTGGTGCAATATGCTATATGAAGCAAGCAATATAACCATGTTTGGTTTTATACAGAACCTTTTTTCCTATGAGTGTACAGAATATTTAGTTTGAACAGTTAGAGAGATGTCTCAAAAGCCCCTACATGCCCATGGCCTACAACATCCATGACCTACAACATCCATGGACTTCAACCTCCATGGTCGACAACCTCCATGGCCTACAACATTCATGGCCTACAACATCCATGGACTTCAACCTCCATGGTCTACAACATCCATGGACTTCAACCTCCATGGCCTACAACATCCATGGACTTCAACCTCCATGGCCTACAACATCCATGGTCTTCAACCTCCATGGTCTACAACATTCATGGCCTACAACATCCATGGCCTACAACATCTATGGCCTACAACATCTATGGCCTACAACATCCATGGTCTTCAACCTCCATGGTCTACAACATCCATGGCCTACAACATCCATGGCCTACAACATCTATGGCCTACAACATCCATGGACTTCAACCTCCATGGCCTACAACCTCCATGGCCTACAACATCCATGGTCTTCAACCTCCATGGCCTACAACATCCATGGCCTACAACATCCATGGCCTACAACATCCATGGTCTTCAATCTCCATGGCCTACAACATCCATGGTCTTCAACATCCATGGCCTACAACGTCCATTGCCTACAACCTCCATGTGATTGGGCAATAGGCCTAGTGACAGCACTGTCTGAAAACAACCATCGATGCTTATTTTGAAACCATACACTGATGCGGGTTCATTAGGCTTCAACTGCTACTTATACTGCGCAAATTATGCTTGTAGATCGTGGGCAAGTAGGCCTATGAGTCAAGGCGCATTGCCTCCTATTATACGCCGATGAAAACACCGTAATATCCGTATTCGGAAAGGTGTGTTAACATACGGAATGCGGATTCAGTTTTTACTGTCTATTTCATTCCTGTCCTCCATGTAGAGGACAGCTCACCCTCCGCCATCACTCTAATACTGCAGACCAAGAATATTATGATGTTTAACCTTCATTTTCTTGTTTGAACCGTTCATGCTGAAGGATGATGTTCTACGCAGCGTATTGCACTGGTGATCCATCATAGGGGTGAGGCATTTCTGAAACACGGGAATCCCATAAACGCTCTAGACGCAGCGCTCCTGGGTGGAGAATATTCATTTACGATCCATCTAATCATCAATGACATGAAATTATGTAATTGTTATCGGTCTACAACGTTCTACTGTGCAGTTAACATTGTGCCTAAATAAAAAAAAATCACTGGCCTGGAATAGCATATGGTTTTAGACGTTGTGTAATGTCACCCTACTGCCGCACAGTTTGTATTTTAATTTCAGATTCGTAGTATGGGCGTATCTGTGTCTTTCTCGACCAAAGCACCTTCTTATGCAGAGTTCAATTTTTCATAGTTGATAATTGGCCGCAGCGCGTTCAGATTATAGGCTATTTAGTCGACATTGTAATGCGCACCAGCATCGCTGTAGCAGAGAAATTGCACATCTATAGGTCCCTGGCTAATGCTATAGCTCCCTGGCCCATGCTATAGGTCCTTGGCTCATGCACATCACCACTCTGTCCGAGAAAAACGCACAGTGCGCCCCATCGATGTGTATCAATGGATGTTCAATCTATATAAAATTGTCAATAGGCTAAATATAATAAGGTATTCTTACTTTCACCAACCACCGCCTTGAGTCCTATGGGTGCCATGATGCTCTTGTGTGTTTGACCGTATTCTCAATCTCTCCCTTTGACTCCTTCTTTCTCCCTCGCAGTATTCCTCTCGTTTCTCTGCTCGACCGAATGTGCACACCTCACATCGCTGCAGAGCTTCGAATGGAGACGTCACAACACTGCTTATCTCTCCACCCCCATATCAGTGGCTACATTAGCCAATTACATTTATAAAAATGTAATTATTATATGTTTTAGTGGAGACCCGTTATTCAGGGCAGGTGGGGCAGAGACACATTTGTTAGCATGTTATTTTTACATTAATAAGTTTGCAAACATATCAGTTTGCAAACAATGTAAAAAATGAAATAATGATTGAGTTTATACAGTCGCATACAAACATGGTCTCTTTTTTAATTTCTTGAGTAAGGCAGCAACAAAATGCAGGTGTTTCAGTCTAGCTCAGTGCTTTTTATGGTGGTGGGGCAGCCAGCAGAAAATACAGTGTAGGGCTTGGTAATGTTCTCTAGTTGCGCAGTGATTGGCTCAGTGTTCTGTCACTCATGGGGACACAATGTCACCTCAAAATCTATGGGGAGAGCTCGAAAATTCAAGCCACTTGGGTGCTGCCATAGAGTTTCATTAGAAGTGCCCATCCAAGAAGGCTCAAGGTCATTGGCCACAGATAAAATGACATCAAACCACGTTATTCTACCGTAGCTTTGATTGGACTGATCATGTCAACATCATACTTTAAAAATCTTAGCTAGCAAGCTAGACAAGCAGTCATCATCATGAATCACGTCGACAATCTACTGGCAAATACTTTTCAAACCTTGTCATATGGAGATTAAATTATATATAAAACGTATCGGTGCTCATTGGCCATAAACATTACACAACAAGTTGGGAATCGCAAATTCAACAATGAGTGGTTTGGAAGGAATCGGTGGCTAACTGCAAGCGTTGCAAAGCAATCACTAGCCTGCTATTCAGTGGAGTGGGTGTGTAGTCCAAGTCTGGGTTTAAGTGTCTATTTTCCAAGCTTAAAAGGATAAACATTCACGTCATGGGCCAGAAAAGGTTGAATGTATTGGCCATGCTATCAATTCAGCATGACTTTGGCGGCATTCAAAACAACTGGAAACTCAGAACCGGGAAATCTCAGACTTCAATGAGTTTAAAACAACTGAAAACTCAGAAAAAAAACTAGCTCCGACTGGGAAAATACATTTTGAACGGTCCACAGTGACCACCGCGCCACCTTCCTGTTCAAGTGAGCACAGCACAACAAGGTGAGTCCAAAAATGTATTGTATGCTGCTGCATAAATTATGTAATATGCCAGGGAGATATGTATACTGTAGCTAAGAAATTAATGCTAAGTGTATGTTGTGTAGTAAGCTGTTAGTAGCCCATGTGCCTCACCCTAATAATTTAGTCCCTTTCCCCTCCATAACTTAGCCTACTGTTCTGACTTGGTGGTGCACATGTAGCCTATAGCCTGTTTTATAGAAATGTAATAATTGAATATTGTAAGACCTTTCATTGTCTGCTTATATGCCCTCTATATTTATCCTACGGTTCTGACTTGGTGTACAAGGAGAATACTGTAAGAACGCCCATGTTCTGAATTCTGTCGCTATACGTTTCAAAAGTGCTGAACAAACATTTGTTTAAGCAAGTCAGCCATATCAGCGAGTTTTTTAAAAAGTCAGTAAATTAGGCTAAATGAACTGTTTCGCTGCCAGTCAATGCTCCGCTGACAGCCAGGTGTAGCAGCGGTAAGGATTCACTCCATGGCGCTGAAAAGAAAGCTCTGCTGTTGGGAGAGCGTTATGTAGGCCCTAACAGTTTGTAGGCACGGTTTGTTTTTTATTTTTTATTTCACCTTTATTTAACCAGGTAGGCTAGTTGAGAACAAGTTCTCATTTGCAACTGCGACCTGGCCAAGATAAAGCATAGCAGTGTGAACAGACAACAACACAGAGTTACACATGGAGTAAACAATAGACAAGTCAATAACATGGTAGAAAAAAGAGAATCTATATACAATGTGTGCAAAAGGCATGAGGTAGGCAATAAATCGAATAATTACAATTTAGCAGATTAACACTGGAGTGATAAATCATCAGATGATCATGTGCAAGAAGAGATACTGGTGTGCAAAAGAGCAGAAAAGTAAATAAATAAAAGCAGTATGGGGGTGAGGTAGGTAAATTGGGTGGGTAGTTTACAGATGGACTATGTACAGCTGCAGCGATCGGTTAGCTGCTCAGATAGCAGATTTTTAAAGTTGTTGAGGGAGATAAAAGTCTCCAACTTCAGAGATTTTTGAAATTCGTTCCAGTCGCAGGCAGCAGAGAACTGGAAGGAAAGGAGTCCAAATGAGGTTTTGGCTTTAGGGATGATCAGTGAGATACACCTGCTGGAGCGCGTGCTACGGGTGGGTGTAGCCATCGTGACCAGTGAACTGAGATAATGCGGCACGTTGCCTAGCATAGCCTTGTAGATGACCTGGAGCCAGTGGGTCTGACGACGAACATGTAGCGAGGGCCAGCCGACTAGGGCATACAGGTCGCAGTGGTGGGTCGTATAAGGTGCTTTAGTAACAAAACGGATGGCACTGTGATAAACTGCATCCAGTTTGCTGGTTAGAGTACTGGAAGCTATTTTGTAGATGACATCGCCAAAGTCGAGGATCGGTAGGATAGTCAGTTTTACTAGGGTAAGTTTGGCGGCGTGAGTGAAGGAGGCTTTGTTCCGGAATAGAAAGCCGACTCTAGATTTGATTTTGGATTGGAGATGTTTGATATGAGTCTGGAAGGAGAGTTTGCAGTCTAGCCAGACACCTAGGTACTTATAGATGTCCACATATTCTAGGTCGGAACCGTCCAGGGTGGTGATGCTAGTCGGGCGTGCGGGTGCAGGCAGCGAACGGTTGAAAAGCATGCATTTGGTTTTACTAGCGTTTAAGAGCAGTTGGAGGCCACGGAAGGAGTGTTGTATGGCATTGAAGCTCGTTTGGAGGTTAGATAGCACAGTGTCCAGGGAAGGGCCGGAAGTATACAGAATGGTGTCGTCTGCGTAGAGGTGGATCAGGGAATCGCCCGCAGCAAGAGCAACATCATTGATGTATACAGAGAAAAGAGTCGTCCCGAGAATTGAACCCTGTGGTACCCCCATAGAGACTGCCAGAGGACCGGACAACATGCCCTCCGATTTGACACACTGAACTCTGTCTGCAAAGTAGTTGGTGAACCAGGCAAGGCAGTCATTAGAAAAACCGAGGCTATTGAGTCTGCCGATAAGAATATGGTGATTGACAGAGTCGAAAGCCTTGGCCAGGTCGATGAAGACGGCTGCACAGTAATGTCTTTTATCGATGGCGGTTATGATATCGTTTAGTACCTTGAGCGTGGCTGAGGTGCACCCGTGACCGGCTCGGAAACCGGATTGCACAGCGGAGAAGGTACGGTGGGATTCGAGATGGTCAGTGATCTGTTTGTTGACTTGGCTTTCGAAGACCTTAGCTAGGCAGGGCAGGATGGATATAGGTCTGTAACAGTTTGGGTCCAGGGTGTCTCCCCCTTTGAAGAGGGGGATAACAGCGGCAGCTTTCCAATCCTTGGGGATCTCAGATGATACGAAGGAGAGGTTGAACAGGCTGGTAATAGGGGGTGCGACAATGGCAGCGGACAGTTTCAGAAATAGGGGGCCCAGATTGTCAAGCCCAGCTGATTTGTATGGGTCCAGGTTTTCCAGCTCTTTCAGAACATCTGCTATCTGGATATGGGTAAAGGAGAAGCTGGGGAGGCTTGGGCGAGTAGCAGCGGGGGGGGCGGGGCTGTTGGCCAAGGTTGGAGTCGCCAGGTGGAAGGCATGGCCAGCCATTGAGAAATGTTTGTTGAAGTTTTCGATTATCACGGACTTATCAGTGGTGACCGTGTTATCTAGCCTCAGTGCAGTGGGCAGCTGGGAGGAGGTGCTCTTGTTTTCCATGGACTTTACAGTATCCCAGAACTTTTTGGAGTTAGAGCTACAGGATGCAAATTTCTGCTTGAAAAAGCTGGCCTTTGCTTTCCTGACTGACTGCGTGTATTGGTTCCTGACTTCCCTGAACAGTTGCATATCACGGGGGCTCTTCGATGCTATTGCAGTTCGCCACAGGATGTTTTTGTGCTGGTCGAGGGCAGTCAGGTCTGGAGTGAACCAAGGGCTATATCTGTTCTTGGTTCTGCATTTTTTGAACGGAGCATGCTTGTCTAATATGGTGAGGAAGTAACTTTTAAAGAATGACCAGGCATCCTCAACTGACGGGATGAGGTCAATATCCTTCCAGGGTACCCGGGCCAGGTCGATTAGAAAGGCCTGCTCGCAGAAGTGTTTCAGGGAGCGTTTGACAGTGATGAGGGGTGGTCGTTTGACCGTGGACCCGTGGCGGATACAGGCAATGAGGCAGTGATCGCTGAGATCTTGATTGAAGACAGCAGAGGTGTATTTGGAGGGCAAGTTGGTCAGGATAATGTCTATTAGGGTGCCCATGTTTACGGATTTAGGGTTGTACCTGGTGGGTTCCTTGATGATTTGTGTGAGATTGAGGGCATCAAGCTTAGATTGTAGGACTGCCGGGGTGTTAAGCATATCCTAGTTTAGGTCACCTAACAGAACAAGCTCTGAAGCTAGATGGGGAGCGATCAATTCACAGATGGTGTCCAGGGCACAGCTGGGAGCTGAGGGGGGTCGGTAGCAGGCGGCAACAGTGAGAGACTTATTTCTGGAGAGATTAATTTTTAAAATTAGAAGTTCGAACTGTTTGGGCATAGACTTGGAAAGTATGACAGAACTTTGCAGGCTATCTCTGCAGTAGATTGCAACTCCTCCCCCTTTGGCAGTTCTATCTTGACGGAAAGTGTTATAGTTGGGTATGGAAATCTCCGAGTTTTTGGTGGCCTTCCTAAGCCAGGATTCAGACACGGCAAGGACATCAGGGATGGCAGAGTGTGCTAAAGCGGTGAGTAAGGCAAACTTGGGGAGGAGGTTTGTCAGTGCAATTAATGCAGGCCTGGGCAAAGGCCGGCCCGGGGTCCGGATGCGGCCCGCGACCTGATTCAGTACGGTCCACGGAATCATGCTCAGATCACATAAAGAATTTACAATAGTAAAGTTTTGAAAAACGTATTTGTTATTCAAATTAAAAGCCCAATGAATGCCAGCCTTTGTGTAATGATTTAACTTCCACCGTTTGTGGGACATTTATTTTGAAGGCACGTATAAATAACAACTGCACGAGGACAGACAGTGACTGACAGGCTGACACATGTCACAGTTACGAAAAATAGTTAGCTAGAAATTGCGCAAAAATTACTTTTTCAAATATTTCAAAGAAAATGAAAGTAGACAATGAATGTAGGGTGTTCCAGCAAGAGTGGACATCAAAATATGTACAGTCTCTATTGAGGTATCAGGGAAAGCTGTGGGCTTAGTCTGCAAAGAGAGCATTGTTGTCTTGAAAGACTACAACTTGTCCCGACATTACCAGACGAAGCATGCAGAGAAATATAGGAATATGTCTTCTGGGCAGAGGGCAAGTGCATCGAAAGAGTTGCTTTCTCAGTTGCAACAGCAGCAAGGACTTTTCACGAAACTGCATTCAGCAAATTACGGAATTACTAAACATAACAAGCCATTCGCTGAGGGCGAATTCATTAAATAATGTTTCATTGACTCTGCAGCAATACTTTGCCCCGACAAGAAACAGCTGTTTAAAAATGTTTCCATGTCAAGACGAACAGTGACATCGTGTCGAGGACACCGCAGAGAATACGGATCAACAGTTGAAAGACAAGGTAAAGGATTTTACCTATTTCTCCTTGGCCCTGGATGAGAGCAGTGATGCATGTGACACGGTACAGTTGTTGATATTCTTACGAGGCATAACCCCAGACTTTGAAATTACAGAGGAGCTTGCTTCAGTGCAGTCAATGAAGAGCACAACCACAGGGAAATATTTATTGGAGGAGGTTAATAAGTGTGTGAGGCAAAATTGGGACTGAGTTTTGAAAAGTTATCCAGTGTGACCACTGATGGGTACCCAAACTTGACAGGAAAAAAACGTTGGCCTTTTGAAAATGATACAAGATCAAGTAGCTGAGCTGAACCCAGATCAGAAAAGTATTTTCCTGCATTGCATTATTCATCAGGAGGTGCTCTGTAAATGTGTTCTGAAAATGAGCCATGTTGTGGATACAGTCACTAAAGTGGTAAACTTCATAAGAGCAAAATCTTTAAACCACAGGCAGTTTGTCTCACTGTTGGAAGAGACATAGTCGGGTCATGGAGATCTCCCCTACCACACAAACTTGAGATTGCTGAGTTTTTGCAAATGAAAGGAACATGTGGACTTCCTTCAACTGCAAGATAAAGAATGGTTGGATGATTTGTCATTCACCGTGGACATCATGGCCTTCATGAATGAACTGAATTCCAAACTACAGGGGAAGGGCCTTTTTGCACATCAGATGTACAGCCTTGTCAAAGCCTTCAAGAGAATATTGCTCCTTCTGACCCGCCAAGTAGAAACCAACAATCTCTCCCACCATCCGACACTACTAGTCTGTTCCTTATCAGATGACCAGCGGGAGCAGTATACATCGCGGCTGTGTGCTTTGAACGGTGAGTTTTCTCGTCGTTTTGAGGATTTCAAAGTGTTGGAAAATGACATGCTGTTGGTTTCCTCTCCTTTCACCTTCAATGTGGATAACCACTGACCTGCAACTTGAACTTATCGATTTTCAGTCTGATGCAGTGATTGGAGAACTATTCAAAACAATGTCACTGACGAGGTTCTATGCATCTCTCAATTAACAAAACTTTCCAAAGTTTAGGAGTCATGCTCAGAAGGTGTATGTACTGTTTGGGTCAACCTATGTATGTGAACAGACATTTTCAGTGATGAAATATAACAAGTCAAGGCACAGATCATCTCTTACTGACTCTCATCTCTCAGCAATCTTGTGCATAGCAACGTCAGAAACTATACCTGACTTCACTGCTCTAGTCAATGCCCATCAGAGACTTCACTCCACACACTGATTGAGTCGTTTAAAATGTAATGTTGAGCTCTATCTTTCTTGTGTTTTTGTGCTACACGTTATCAAGAGTTCTGTCCGTGGTGCTGAATGCACAGTGTACTTTTCTCTCTGTGTAGTTCATTGCATGTTTAATAATGAAAATACCTACCAAAAGGAAAACATTGATGTGGTTTATCTCTGTGCATGTTAAAAAAGTAAAATAAGTAGCATATCTGGACGTGATTTACAGTAGATATATCTGTCAACATAGTCATACACATTATGTATAATCCTGTAATATGATTCTGGCCCGCGATGGCAAAAATATTTTCGAATGTGGCCCTCAATAGAAAATAATTGCCCAGGCCTGAATTTATGTATTCTTTAGTGTTGTGTTGTGGCTTTGTTGGCATGCATGTCACATTTTTTCTTTGAGTTTCCCCCACCAAGATTGACATACTAAAATCGCCACTGATACATTTCCTAATGGATCCTAATCTTTAAGCTACTAAATAATTCCTTATGTAGTTCATCTCTGTCGTTTTTTCTTAATAGGTTTAGGTCATTTTAATTGCCAAATTGCATCTATGTGTTTTGTTGATAGGCCCTATTTGTTGATAGGCCCAACTTTTGATTTTTCGAGTACATTTGTAGTGCAATTATGTTAGTAGCCTATACGAATCACCGACGCGTTATAATAGTCTGTAACGTTTTTTATTTTTTTATTAAAATTAAAATTAGTATTAGAATCTTCAGCCAAAACTGGATGAAAATGGTCCGTGGTGGTCCTTTCACTTTTGCCAATGTTGATGGTCCACACGGGGGCAGTATACCTCCTCGTTTGAGCAGTCTCATCCCCATCCCTAGCTCATCATCCTCTCCCTAAACAGGGCATTTTGTTTCCTGTCAAAGATGACTTTCTTACAAAAACAGTATTCAAACATTTTGACAAAAACTTTACATAATAACATCATCACACATGACATGATAGATGGCTGTATTGTGGCCTACGCTATATTAGTGTTGAAAAACTATTATTATTATTATTCCTGATTATTATTTGACCATGCTTGTCATTTATGAACATTTTGAACATCTTGGCCATGTTCTGTTATAATCTCCACCCGGCACAGCCTGGTTCCTCTCTAGGTTTCTTCCTAGGTTTTGGCCTTTCTAGGGAGTTTTTCCTAGCCACCGTGCTTCTACACCTGCATTGCTTGCTGTTTGGGGTTTTAGGCTGGGTTTCTGTACAGCAGTTCGAGATATTAGCTGATGTACGAAGGGCTATATAAAATACACTTGATTGATTGATTATTAGCCTACATTATTTTGCAAAGGCTAAAAGCAACATTTCCGCACGTCAATAATGAAGTTGAAATTTGGGCCAGATATAATTTCTGTAAATCACAAGAGTACTTGACGCACTCCACAGTCTGGTAATTGTATACCCGGAAGATTCCTTTAAAAGCCACACCCAGGCTGAACACGATGGAGTGATGATTTTGAGAGGGTGTGTCTTGTCAGAATGAACTAATTTAGCCCACTTTCTAACTTTTCATTTGAGTTTTTTCACGATCCAGAAAAGGTACAACAGGACACGCTCTTCCACAACTTTTTGTCGACCCAGATTTTCTGACGAACTTGCGTTTCAAACATTGTATGTGGCGTCGTTTCGGGGAAAGGCGAAGTCATACGCGGTAGGCTCGTGTGTTTTTTCCTCTCCTAGGTTGAGATACTGTCCTTGACATTGGCCAACGCGCCTTTTTGCCCCTTCTCTTGGGGTTTGTTGGTTAACCAGCGGGGCTGTAACGATGGGGGATGTAATTTCCACTCACCTGGACGAAGGCAAGCGGGAGATGATTACCGGTAAGCTCCTCCTTGACTTTCCCTCCAATTTACATATTGAATTGCTGCTTAAGATATTTGCGTAAAATGTGAAGGATACAAGACAATTCATTTAAGAAGATATGGGCTCCTTACCCACTTTTTTCTATTCCCGCACAGGAAACTTACTCGACAGTCAGCATCCCTCGAAAGTTTTAAAATGTATATTGTTGAAATAAATTAGAATTGTACATAATGTCAAGTTGCCTCGCATAAAATTCAGCTGAATTACATTCTAAACGGACAAACTCTCCCTACTTGAATCAAGCCCAGTCTGAAAGACCTTATTTCTCAGAGATGATAATAGTTACAGATTGTTACACAAAATAATGTGATTTACCCAAATATTTTTGGTATCCATTACTGGGAGTTACAGGTTAGGTCACTTAAAAAGAGCCTAATGTTACTCTTTTATCCAAGGACATTACACGTTCTGTTTAAAAGGTGAATTGTCTCTGGAAGCCAAAACAGCCAAATACTCCATCTAAACGTGAATTGATTCTCCATTGTGGTATGGTTCTAGAACCATAAACATCTACTTTCATATCACAAAATAATTTCACAAATGCATAATACACACTGTACTCTGTTTTAACCGTTTTTTTACACAGTTGCAGCCAACAGTTTTTTCAGTGACAACACGTTTGTGGCGTCTGTCTTCCATTTCCACACACAGGTGTACGGCGAAGCAGATAGCTAATTAGCACTCTGTCTTCCGTATGTTTTCCGTAAACAAGCAGTGGTGGAAAAGGTACCCAATTGTCATACTTGAATAAAAGTAAAGATACAGGGCCTCCCAAGTGGCGCAGCGGTCTAAGGTACTGCATCGCAGCGCTTGAGAAGTCACTACAGCCCCGGGTTCGATCCCAGACTGTGTCACAGCCGGCCGTGACCGGGAGACCCTTTAGGCAGCGCACAATTGGGCCAGCGTCGTCTGGGTTTGGCTGGCCGGGACGTCCTTGTCCCATCACGCTCTAGCGACTCCTTGTGGCGTGCGGGGTGGCTGCAAGGTGACTTCAGTGTTTCCTCTGGCACATTGGTGTGGCTGGCTTCCGGGTTAAGCGAACAGTAGGTCAAGAAGCAGCGCGGCTTGGCAGGGTCGTGTTTCGGAGGAGTCATGGCTCTCGACCTTCGACTCTCCCTAGTCCGTACGGGAGTTGCAGCAATGAGACAAGACTGTAACTACCAATAGGTTAACACAAAACTGGGGAGAAAAAGTAAAGTAAAAAAAATACTTTAAAAGAAAATGACTGAAGTAAAAGTGAAAGTTGCCCAGTAAAATACTACTTGAGTTAAAGTCTAAAAGTATTTGGTTACAAATATGTTTTAAAAAGTACATGTAATTGCTAAAATATATTTAAGTATTAAATAGTTAAAAATTACTTATATTAAGCAAACCAGACGGTACTATTTAAATGTATTTTTATTTTTATGGATAGCCACTTCAATACTGAGACATGATTTACAAATGAAAGGTGTTTATTGAGTCCGCCAGATCAGAAGCAGTAGGGAGGACCAGAGATTTTAATGATTATCAAAAGAACAAGTACTTTTGGGTGTCAGGGAAAATGTATGGAGTAAAACGTACATTATTTTCTTTAGGAATGTAGTGAAGTAAAAGTTGTCAAATACCACAAAAAACTACTTAAGAAGTACTTTCAAGTATTTTTATTAAGTACTTTACACCACTGTAAACAAGCGATGTAACATGGAAATATGGCATTGTGGGAACCTTTTATAAAGGTGTGTATCAATTTAACCTTTAAAAAAATATATATAATTGTTTCTTGCTGATATGAAAGATAAGGTCCTTATGCTTCCAAAACCCTACCACAAACTCCCCCATACAGAAGATGCCTTTGTCTAATGACTCATTTGTGTAATGTAATGGAACTGAGAGTCACGATCAAGGGCTACAGGTTAGGTACTGTTTGGTGTATAGGACAGATCATTTTCCACCAACCTTAACTTAGCAATATTTCAAATAGATTTATTTTAATAATGGAGCATTCTCTAAATTCAAATGCACCATCTGCAACTGGACACATACATTTTAGAAGATACATGTTTTGCCGACTCGAGAACAAAAATATTGTCGCCAAGTTAAGCTTGGTCGTAAATGTTCTGTGCTACAACAAACAGTACCTAACCTTTAACTCCCAGTAATGGATACAAAAATATTTGGTTAAATCACATTATCTGGTCTACCAATCTATAGCTAAGATAAAAAACTGCTTTCCCAAGGACAGTCAGCTTGATCATAATGTTTGGGCAGTAGTTTGACCCTGTCCAATTGTTGTTTTTCAAAACGGGGCCGGTATTCGTTTCTACAGGTTCATGGGAGCTATTTCACCATGCAATAAATAATTACAATAGCTGCTTCTGATTATTCCTCTTTCCAAGAAGAGCTGGACAAAGAATATATATTATTTTACATAGGAAGGTACAGCCCTATTTATTTGAGCCGGAATGCACTGAAGAGGAGTTGAGACAGCGAGAAAAATAATTGCGAGACCAGCAAGCAGCAGCAGCGGCTGGATAAGGAGTGCAAATGACAAGCAAGTAAGTTGTTTTGCAGTCGATAGCTACCTAGCAATATAAGCTCTTTTAACATGAGGCAGTGTTGTTCAGTACAATTTTGTGATTGATTCGGCCATAACGGGGCTTGCTAGTACCACTACAAGCCAAGTTTTTGTAGCTAGCTTTGTTTCCTATACCTACAATGTACTGTAGTTGAAGTTATAGCTAGCTAACTAGCCTAGCTAGCTTCAGTGGACCTCATTAGGAGCAAAACTAGGGAAATATTTTGATGGCGAAGAGTAAAGGAATGACTCTGGCTTTATGACTCATATTAGTTTTGGAGTAACTATACTTGTGTGTTGTAGCTAGCTAGCTAATGTGTGTCTGTGAGATTTCAAAGTGTCTCATATTATAAACTTGGTGGTTCGAGCTCTGAAGGCTGACAGACCAGTATCGGACCGTATACCACGGGTATGACAAAACATGTATTTTTGCTGCTGTAATTACATTGGTAACCAGTTTATAATAGCAAAAAGGCACCTCGGGGGTTTGTGGTTCCTGACAAATATACCATGTCTAAGGGCGGTGTCCAGGCACTCGTGCATAAGAAAATCCCTTAGCTGTGGTATGTTGGCCATATAACACACCTCTTCTGGCCTTATTGCTTAATTCTAAATCATGTTGCTACAATAGGAATATAGACAGTACACAGCGATTGCCCACAAATGTCTAATAGAGTTTGTCTTTCTTTCACAGACAATTCCGCTTGGATACAAAGAAGTTGATGACTCTCAAAAAGAGATGTGAAAGGTCCCATAACAACAATCTCCCCTTGTATCAAAGTGACTCCGAACACCTCACTGCACCACCTAAACCCACCATATGCAAGTATTCCCTTTGTAAAACTGTAGTATTTATTATAGGCGTTAGTATATTTTTCTTCTATTGTATATATGTCATATGTTGCCATAACTGTTCCTGCTTACTGCTGTGTAAACTCACCTCGGTCTCCAGAGCAAATAAACTTGTCTTAAACAAACCATGTTTACTTATTTGACAGAATAATCTACTGTTTTATTGAAACATGTTTACTTGCCAACAAATTTTAGTTGAAAGTATCTGTTTTCGCAGTAAGATTATAGCTAGTTTATGCAAATTAATTTAATGAATACCACAATGAGACGATCCAGATGTTGAAGTCCGATGCAGCAGGAATCATCTAGTCACTTGTCTGTACACTTTTTCCACATTTTGTTACATTACAGCATTATTCTAAAATTGATTAAAAAAATATCCATCCTTCTACACACAATACCCCATCATGACAAAGCGAAAACAGGTTTTTAGAAATGTTTTCAAATGTAGTAAAAATTAGAAAACAAACCTTCTTTATATAAATATTCAGACTCTTTGCTATGAGAATCGAAATTAAGCTCAGGTGCATCCTGCTTCCGTTGCGCATCCTTCAGATGTTTCTACAACTTGATTGGAATCCACCTGTGGTAAATTCAATTGATTGGACATGATTTGTTCAAGGCACACACCTGTCTGTCTAAGGTCACATGTTGACAGTTCATGTCAGAGTAAAAACCAAGCCATGAGGTCAAATGAATTGTCTGTAGAGCACCGAGACAGGATTGTGTCGAAGCATAGGTCTGGGGAAGGGTAGCAAAAAATGCCTGCAGCATTGAAGGTCCCCAAGAATACATTGGGCTCCATCATTCTTAAATGGAAGACGTTTGGAACCACCAAGACTCTTACTAGAGCTGGCCACCCGGCCAAACTGAGCAGTTGAGGGAGAAGGGTCTTGGTCGGGGAGATGACAAAGAACACGATTGTCACTCTGACAGAGCTCCAGGGTTCCTCTGTGGAGATGGAAGAACCTTCCAGAAGGACAACCATCTCTGCAGCACTCCCTCAATCAGGCCTTTATGGTAGGTAGAGTGGCCAGACGCAAGGCACTCCTCAGCAGCAGGGACTGAAGGACTAGTCAGGATCGGGGGAAAGATGAACAGAGCAAAGTACAGAGAGCTCCATGATGAAAACCTGCTCCAGAGCGCTCAGGACCTCAGACTGAGGTCGATGGAATTGTCCGTAGAGCTCTGAGACAGGATTGTGTCGAGACAAGGGTAGATCTGGGGAAGTGTACCAAAAAATGTCTGCAGCATTAAAGGTCCCCAAGAACACAGTGGCCTCCATCATTCTAAAATTGAAGTTTGGCCATGCGGACAGCTCTTCCTAGTGTGGAATGAAGAAAAACAAAAAATGTTATTTTTTGAATAGCCAGTGTATTATGAAAGCTGGGGAAATGTTGGTTTAGATAAACAAATGTAGTTTGCTAGCTAGTTGGCTAGGTAACGTCAGCTCGACTTCTTCTTTTCTAATGCGCTGATGTTGGCTGATCGGATGCCTTCTTCTTTGACGTGAAGGGGAAAATCGATGGGATAGCATCACTTTTCAACGTTCGACCTGGCAACACCGTGAGTTGAGACTTCCGATCCGTTTCAAAATCCGTTGTCTGAAAGTGTTGGCCACAAACACAGACCTTTTTATTTCTCCATGGGAGTATTCACATCAACTGGATCCACCTCCACCAGGACGGTACTACATCCTGAAATTATGAATTCTGGATATGGTGGTTGATTTACAACCAGCAAATGTAGAAGGCCCGTTTTCTACCAGTGAAATGCAGAAACCCTCGATTTCCGTGTAGTGAATAAATTCTTGATTTTTATGACATGTTAATAACATATTAATGGGCATATATAGTGAAATAGAGCAGCAGTGAAATGTCCCTTTACATTTTTCATATGTCACATGCACTTAGGCATTGAAGTATCTTTAAAGACTTCGTCATTGGCAGTGTACAAGATAAAGAAAAATTGGTCATCACACAACAGAACACTTATTGGAATGACTAGCTCATGTCGGACTGGTGTGTGAACCCATGTAACGGATGTGAAATGGCTAGCTAGTTAGCGGGTACGCGCTAGTAGCATTTCAATCAGTTACGTCACTTGCTCTGAGACTTAAGTAGTGTTGCCCCTTGCTTTGCAAGGGCCGTGGCCTTTGTGGAGCGATGGGTAACGATGCTTCGTGGGCGACCGTCATTGATGTGTGCAGAGGGTCCCTGGTTCGCGCCCGTGTCGGGGCGAGGGGACGGTTTAAAGTTATACTGTTACACCCACATGGGGCCAATGGGGGTCATGTTTGCTGAGGTGTGTTTCACTGAACCATTTCTCAATTCAGTCATGTAGAATTGATTATATGAGTTTGCTTGGGTGAACTGTGGTCTGATCAGGCTACTCCAGACCTGTATTTTCCATGGCTAGCCACTCTGTCTGGGGTTCCAACCTCAGAATCCAGGATATGTGTGTGTGGTTGTGGCTGGAAACACTGTATGCCGCTTTCCCCCCAGACTCACCCTCACAGGGCTCCAGACTAACATTTTCCCCTGGTGTCCCTAAGTTTTTCAGTTGCACCAGCCCATGATTTGGTCACACAACGCCGTCACATAATATATATATATTTTTATCTTATAAAGTAATTCAGTGCTTTATTAAAAAATGTGATCGTATTCAAGTAATACATTGTTTCATGTTGTGATTCAAGTTAATGTCACATGCATAAGTACAGTGAAATGCCTTTCTTAATCTCGAAACCCAATATTGCGATAATCAATAACTATGTAACACTAGAAAAAAACACAAAAATATGAAGGGAAAGTGGGATACCTCGTCAGTTGTACAACTGAATGCATTCATCTGAAATGTGTCTTTTGCATTTAACCCAACCCCTCTGAATCAGAACTAAGTAAGTAAGCATACTATACAGGGTCAGTTGCAATGCAATATTAACAATGTGCAGGGATACTGGAGTGATGGAGGTATATGTGTAGGGGCACGTGTGCAACTTCGGTTTTAGAAGTGGGGGGGCATTCTTTTTTTTTACAATTATTATAATTTTTTATCCGGTCGGATAAACACTCCAAACAGCCTACCCGACCGCTCGGAGGCGTCCACATGGTCCTAAAGCACACCATTGTCTCGTTTTGTATCACATTTCAATTATAAAACTGGGGGGGGGGGGGAGGGTGCAAATTCAGAATGTCCCCCCTCAGTGAAAGTTGTGCCCCTGTATAGGGGTAAGGTGACTAGGCAACAGGATATAAGAAACAGTAGCAGCAGCTTGTATGTGAGTGGGTGTTTTATTAGGATGTTTTATTTTACATTTTAAAATAGGGCTCCAGAATAAAAAATAATTCTCCAATTGAATGAATTTGCCTAAGTCTTAATGTGCACTAATACGAAAGGCTAGTTTATATTGGAAACTCAAACTGAAACTGAAAAGCTGAAATATCTTTAGTAAGTAAGTATTCAACCCCTTTGTTATGGCAAGCCTAATTCAGATTCAACCACAAAGACAAGGGAGGTTTTCCAATGCCTTGCAAAGAAGGGCACCTATTGGTAGATGGGTTTTTCTTCTCTTTGCTCATTAACTATTTTCCTGTGCGCATATGACAGATAATTGGTGGTCAAAGCATGTCTCTGAGCCGCTGAGCCGGAGGAGCGTGTATTAATCCTGGCCAGCACCAGCTGGTCAAACAAATGACTAGTCACTCAGAAAAAAACTAATCATGACTCTCGAGTCAGTACAAAGAGTTAGTTCAAAAATAATGAATCGTTGGCAAACTGCATATCACTTAATGCCCTACCTAGGTAATCGCAATTGCCAGTGCGTATTTCATGCGCTCCATATCTCAAAGCAATATAACATATTTTGGTTGTAAAAAATAGTTGCTAATGAGCTCAAAATTGAGAGCTGCGAAATAGAAAGTACAGTATAGCTATAGAAAGCTGATAACCTCATTTATTCAACTGTGGCAACAGAATGGCTGTGTTTTCCCCACAATATGATTTTTAAATGTTATACAATCAGAAAACCCTTTTTTTCTCCCAGAGCATCCCCCCCCACCCCCCCTGGGAAAAAGAGTGGTTCGCTTGACACAGCAACAGGCCCCAACGAAATGGGTACAGGGGCAGGCAGACACTTTCATTACAGGAATCATGAGGATAATGTACTTTTCTGTTTGACCAAATTATTATTTTGGATAAGAGCAAGATCATTTTTATTTGTCAAATGGCAGCCAAGCATCGATCATCATGTCACCAGAATAAGACCCTCAATTTAAGGCGCATCAAGCTCATCACAGTGCACTTTCACCACCCTGGGAAGTTCATCGTAACTTATTGTAGCCTAATAAACTGCATGGTTTCCCGAGTCGTAGTGGGAGGACCACACAACATGTCATCGCATGACTCCAAGTTTACTTTGATATGATGGTTATTATATCATGGATTTGATGGTTGTTATTATTAGGGCTGACCCCATTTAGTTGACTGGTCGATAGGCTGTTGGTCAACCAATATATTTTTTTTGTCGAGCTGTGGCAAATATATCAAAATAAATGTTATGGCACACGAGACGCCTGTCTGATTCACGCCTGTCTGAGTGGTCTAATCCATTGTGTAAACCGCGGGGATGGTTCACCAATAGTACATTTACCATCTCTAATCTACAATGTTTGTTTGGATAAGGTCATTTCTGTTAATGCATTCAATGTACTAATAATAATATAGTCTTACCATTGTCATTGCAGGAGTGGGCACGTTATTTATTTGATTACGTTTACGAGTAGTCAATTTATTCATTGTCTTTTGTTTGGAGGCTCCTGACAAATTTGAGTTATGCATAGAACTAGGCCTAGGCTACCTGTCCTGTGCGCAAATGTAGGCTTATAAATGTGCCCATTTGGGAATCTGATACTATTTCTTAACTCACCATCATTGTGGAGCTTCTCAAAGTAATATTTTCTTTGCCTCAAAAAGCAAGTGAACAAAGTCTGTTTTTACATCCATTGAGAAAGTAGTTCATGCTCTGATCTGATGCAAATGTCATAAAGTAAGCCAACCTGATTACTTCTTATCCCTTGTGCACATACCCTACAGCTGTCTGTCTGGAGCTCACTGGCATGGTAAACTCTGAGGGACCAGAATATTGTATACAATGTTGCAAGTTTGCTAGCACCAGCTTCAGGCCTGACTCAAGTTAATAGTTGATAGAATGTTTCAAGTTCCTTGCAGACAGGCCATACAGAGCCAATGTGATTTATAGGATAATTATTTTTATCGGGATATTTTCAACCTGCGGGCTGCAATGTTTTTATTTGTTGGTTTATGTAGGCTATTTTTTAAGTATTGGCAATAGAAAGAGAAGTTACTATTAGGTTTGTAACATTTTCATTTAGATAGAATTTTGATTAACCACATTACATTGATTTTGAGATATGAAGACTTTATTATAAATTAAACTGTTCCATGAAAATGTGCATATGAAAATCATAACTGGCACGCAGATCAGTAGAAATGGTATAATAACTTGGCACTCCAAATGGAAAAGGTTGCTGAACGCTGGTGTAGCCTATTACCGGCAACTTCAGGAGCAAAATGGCAGAATCTGCAAAGGCCAGCAGCGGGAGGAGGAGGGTTGGGAACCGGTTTTTACTTCTGGTTAAGCTATATTGATCTCTGGTTCCCTCTTTTGTAATTTGTGTCTTAATTTTTTTATTGCAGTGCTTAAAGCATCAGACAAAGTAGCCTACATAGTTGATTTTCGTCTAACATGGGGTGTGTCTACATATTGAAAAATACACAGCCAATCGATTGGTCGAAAGAACCGATGACTCTCGGTTGACTATTATATATACTGAGTGTACAAAACAAGAATGATCCAACACCCAAAGGACATCCAACCAACTTGATACAACTGTGGGAAGCATTGGAGTCAACATGGGCCAGCATTCCTGTGGAATGCTTTTGACACCATGTAGAGTCCATGCCCCAATGAATTGAGGCTGTTCTAATGGCAACAAGGGGGTGCACAACTCAATATTATGGAAGGTGTTTCTTATGTTTCGTACACTCATTTAATATTTTTGGAAAACAGATTTTTTTTAATGCTATTCTACACATTTTGTCATGAGGCTAAGAGAAAATCTTGCGGTTTTAAAGATACTTTCCTGCAATACTACATTTTTTGCCATGGGTGTGAGAAAAATGTGCTGTTTTTTTAGCTCATCTCAAGCTAGACTACATCATTTGCCAGGAGGCTGAGAGATTCAGGATTCTGTCCCTGTGTAGCTTCTAAAGATGTCTAAAGCTGCAGATTTAGAAGGAAAGAGAGGGAAGTGAGTGTGTGTACAGAAGAAGAAACAGGTAGGAACATGCCTTGGGATTACTGAGCAGAAAGCCAGTTTGGTTCTCACACACTGCCCTATTTTTGTCCTCCCTCTCTGTCTCTCTCGCTCTTTCACAATGTAGTTATTTTGGCCTAAAAATCCTATATAAAGTTTTTTTTCATTCTCTATGCAGCTTTCTTTCTACCTGTCATATTTCTATTGTTTTATCTTAAACCTTTTGTCTACTTCACAGTCACTACCCAGGTGAGAGCAGTGTGTGAATGTGTCTGCGCACATGCTTGTGCCTGTGGGAGGAGTGGTTAGTCAGCTCTTTTCCTTTGGGAGTATACTGTTTGGAGTAGTTGGCTGTACTGGTCGACGTCTCCACATTTGCTGTCAAGGCACATTCTCAGCAGCTGAACTCCTCTTTGACACACACACATTTCTGTTATCTTTCCTACTCCTAGACTTGTGTTAATCAGGTGTCAGTGAACCTCTTGAACCTAGTCCGTTGCTCCTTCTTCCCTTTACATTTACATTTACATTTAAGTCATTTAGGAGACGCTCTTATCCAGAGCGACTTACAAATTGGTGCATTCACCTAATGACATCCAGTGGAACAGCCACTTTACAATAGTGCATCTAAATCTTTTAAGGGGGGGGGGGGGGGCAGAAGGATTGCTTTATCCTATCCTAGGTATTCCTTGAAGAGGTGGGGTTTCAGGTGTCTCCGGAAGGTGGTGATTGACTCCGCTGTCCTGGCGTCGTGAGGGAGTTTGTTCCACCATTGGGGTGCCAGAGCAGCGAACAGTTTTGACCAGTTTTAACCCTCCTATTGTGTTCGCTTCATGTTAATTCATTCTGTGTTCCTTCTATTTGCTATTTATGGCCTGTAGGCCTCATTGACCTGAGCTCATACAACTTGTTTTTGAGTAAAAAAAAGCATAATGTATGGGTTATTTTTACTATAACAAATACTCAGATGAAACATATTGTGCTATTTATCACAGACTACTTTGTGTCAGTTTAATAAGGACTCTTTCCTCACCAGTGTCATGATCAAGATATGATCAAGAGTCTCTCATACAGTATATCGTTTGGTCATTGTGCTGCCACAGAATGAAATGTGTGCAAGGCCTCAAAAAGCTTTATATGCCAAAGCTGCAAGAAAAGTTCTATATATTATTGAAACAATGTTGCGATTGTTTGTGAGAATGCCAACAGGTTGGGGAAAGGTTCCTGTGGGGGTTGCCATGGAAGCCAAGAAGGGGAGTGAGGTGTGTGCTCAAACACACATGCATGTGGGGGTCTGGGAGAGGAAGTGTGTCCATCTGATGAAATTTTATACACTAAAACCGGGAACGCCACAGGTGTACAAAAGTTAGATAAAACACCCAAAATGTAATGAAAATCATCAAATTGTATTTTGTGTACTCAGATGCTCTGTGTGGACAAAGTCATGGAACCTTTTGACAATCAAATTAAATGAACTACATTTTTCAGAGAGAACTTGTAAATCGGTCCAATTCAACCGGAGCACAGTAGTAGGGTTAATACGTTATACAATATGGTACAGTAGGCCTGGCCTACATCCCAGTGTGACAGTGTACCATTCAAGCTACAGGATGTCTGCCGATTCTTAGTTTTCCAGCTGTTTAGACGGTCTGCACCCAATGGAAACAGGAAGGGAAATGATCAATGCACTCTGACTACTGTACTCTCACTCACTCTGTCTGCCTTTCTTTGTTTCTTTCTCAAACACAGGCTAGAAGTAGGTGGTTGTGCTGTCAGTCTCTAATCCCCGGCACTGGGGATGCCTGCTCCTTGTATTTGGGATGACAGGGCACTAAGTAGACACACGCACACAGTTTCCTAATTTAGCCCTTAAGTGCAATCCGATCTCCATCAGTTTAGTTTGATGCAGACTGTCGTTCAAGCCATGCCTTCATTCCAGTGGGGAAGTGTGTCATTTGACCTAACTCTCCCTGTGGCCAGTCTGCAGGCTTTGGCACACTAACCCAGCCTGTGGAAAGTGCAGCATGTGAATGAAATAGCAACTCTAGCCTCTGGTTGTGAATGGGGCTAGCTCTGGTCCTCAGAGAACACACACGGGTGTCTAGTGTATTGTTCTCAGTCAGAGGTCACAGGCACAGTACAGAGGATGTGTGGGAAATAATGGATCAAAGTGCTCACAGATGTAGCAGGAGATATCTGGTACCCTCATGATGACTTAAACAACACCCAAGCCCTGCTGGCCTGTTTCCACTGTTATACAAATACACACTGAGGGTGGTGTCATGATGAATTAGACCAGCATGGAATATATTATACAGGTGGAACTGAGGGGAACACCCTTTTTAGTATCTATGTCTAGATCCTTCTCAGTATTTATTTTTTGGGTTCTGAAACCCAGGATTGAACCAAGTATATTTTTTATACAGTGCATTAAAATACACCTAGTGTGAACGTGTGTTTGAGTGCTACTTTGAGATTACTTCTCTCCCCTCTTTCCTATCTTATCAGGTCTTTCCTTCCTGCCCTCCTACTCAAAGACTGTTCTCTCTTTCCTGTGGCGCCCCTACCATAAACATCTCACAGATTACTGTGTCATGTCAGAGTTGAGCTGAGAACACGGAGCCACCACAAGCTAAGCCTGTGGACTATAAGGGATCTTTAGGAAAAGGGCTATATTTAGGAAAAGTACTACTGGTATCTTAGGAAAAGTCCTTCCAAAAATAACTTGTTTTTATAGTAAAGAAGATGGTCTTTATTGCTGGTTAGACCATGGTATTTTACCATTCAACATCCTGATGCTTGAATCTCCATATAGTCTGTAGTGTGGTACAAATTCAGTAGGTACAATGTTATTGTAGGCCCTAATGTGCCTTGACTGTAGAAGTTTTCATTATCTGTTCCAATTTAGAATTAATTTATTGTGCTACCTTTATGAACTGAGTGTAAAAAAACGTTAGGAAATCTTTCCATGACATAGACTGACTAGGTGAATCCAGGTGAAAGATATGATCCCTTGTTGATGTAACTTGTTAAATTCACTTCAATCAGTGGAGATGAAGGGGAGGAGACAGATTTAAAGAATTATTTTTAAGCCTTGAAACAAGGGTGAATGGTTAAGACAAAATATTTAAGTGCCTTTAAACAGAGTATGGTAGTAGGTGCCAGGCACACCAGTTTCAGTGTGTCAAGAACTGCAACGCTGCTGGGTTTTTCACGCTCAACAGTTTCCTGTGTGCTTTCGACACCTTGTAGAGTCCATGCCCTGTTCTGAGGACAAAAGGTGGTTGCAACTCAATATTAATATTAGGAAAGTGTTTTTAATGTTTTGTACACTGTGTTTAGCCCTTTCACAATGAATGAAGTCTCTGTTTAAACATACTATAAATGACGTATAATTCCGTATGTGAGAGCAATTTTACTGCTTGGCTTTTCATATACGGCTGATAGAAAGGTGGTAAAAATACTGGAGGGTTAATGCCCTCTCACACAGTCTCTCTGCTTTACCTGTCTGAGTCCTGTCTGAGTCCGGTCCAGTCTGTCCCCTTCGGTAGTCTCACAGCTTCTCTTCAAGACCAAGTCCTCTGCGCTCTGATGAGTCACATTACTGATGTCATGCTCTGGCCCTGCTGCCAGCTGAAGTTTCTGGGACTGTGTGGCCTAGCTGTGCTCGCTCTCCCACATGCTCTCCCACATTCTCTCCCGCTCTCCCACATTCTCTCCCGCATTCTTTGCTGCTCTCATTCTTTCACTCTCACTCTGTCTGTTTTTCTATGACTGTCTAGCATGTTGTCTCTCTCTCTGTCTCTCTGTGTGTGTGTGACTGTGTTTTGTCACATTGACATGTCTGTTTTGACATTGATGTTTGAGTAACTTGGCATCTGTTGTCATTTACGTTACATACTGGGTTATTCAGACTGTGTTGCTCTGCAGCTGTTTTGTGTGTTCTGTGAATGTGTCTCTAACTGTAAGTTCTAACTGTCATTTATCTCTGCCCACAGCTCGTACCAGGCAGTTGACGGGGGAATTTGGCCATGTGTACGAGCAGCAGTATGCAGTGGCCCTCTTCAACAGTGTCCGCTTTGAGATCGAGGGGGGAGGAGAACCCCAGTCACAACTCCTGCACCGCAAGGCAAGAGGCCGGCCCGGAAACGACTGTCTGTCGCACTCGTTTACCCCCTGTTGCTGTTTTTGTGTCTTCCTCTGTTCTTCTCTCGCTCCATCTGTCCCTCTTCCATTTTTTTATTTATATATAAACTCAGCAAAAAAAGAAACATCCTCTCACTGTCAAGTGCGTTTATTTTAGAAAACATAACGTGTAAATATTTAAATGAACATAACAAGATTCAACAACTAAGACATTAACTGAACAAGTTCCACAGACATGTGACTAACAGAAATGGAATAATGTGTCCCTGAACAAAGGGGGGGTCAACATCAAAAGTAACAGTCAGTATCTGGTGTGGCCACCAGCTGCATTAAGTACTGCAGTGCATCTCCTCCTCATGGACTGCACCAGATTTGCCAGTTCTTGCTGTAAGATGTTACCCCACTCTTCTACCAAGGCACTTGCACATTCCCAGACATTTCAGGGGGGAATGGCATAGGACACTGAAGAGGCCTTTCTACTGACTCTGAAAAACACCAAAAGAAAGATGCCCAGGGTCCCTACTCATCTGCATGAACGTGCCTTAGGCATGCTGCAAGGAGGCATGAGGACTGTAGATGTGGCCAGGGCAATAAATTGCAATGTCCGTACTGTGAGACGCCTAAGACAGCGCTACAGGGAGACAGGACGGACAGCTGATCGTCCTCGCAGTGGCAGATCATGTGTAACACCTGCACAGGATCGGTACATCCAAACATCACACCTGCGTGACAGGTACAGGATGGCAACAACAGCTGCCCGAGTTACACTAGAAATGCACAATCCCTCCATCAGTGCTCAGACTGTCCGCAATAGGCTGAGAGAGGCTGGACTGAGGGCTTGTAGGGCTGTTGTAAGGCAGGTCTACACCAGACATCACAGGCAACAACGTCGCCTATGGGCACAAACCCATCGTCGCTGGACCAGACAGGACTGGCAAAAAGTGCTCTTCACTGACGAGTCGCGGTTTTGTCTCACCAGTGTCGACGGTTGGATCCGCGTTTATCGCAGAAAGAATGAGCGTTACACCGAGGCCTGTACTCTGGAGCGGGATTGATTTGGAGGTGGAGGGTTCGTCATGGTCCGGGGCGGTGTGTCACAGCATCATCGGACTGAGCTTGTTGTCATTGCAGGCAATCTCAACGCTGTGCGTTACAGGGAAGACATCCTCCTCCCTCATGTGGTACCCTTCCTGCAGGCTCATCCTGACATGACCCTCCAGCATGACAATGCCACCAGCCATACTGCTTGTTCTGTGCGGGATTTCCTGCAAGACAGGAATGTCAGTGTTCTGCCATGGCCAGCGAAGAGCCTGGATCTCAATCCCATTGAGCACGCCTGGGACCTTTTTGGATCTGATGGTGAGGGCTAGGCCATTCCCCCAGAAATGTCCAGGAACTTGCAGGTGCCTTGGTGGAAGAGTGGGGTAACATCTCACAGCAAGAACTGGCAAATCTGGTGCAGTCCATGAGGAGGAGATGCACTGCAGTACTTAATGCAGCTGGTGGCCACCTCAGATACTGACTGTTACTTTTTGATTTTGACCCACCCCTTTGTGCAGGGACACATTATTCCATTTCTGTTAGTCACATGTCTGTGGAACTTGATCAGTTTATGTCTCAGTTGTTAAATCTTGTTATGTTCATACAAATATTTACACATGTTAAACTTGCTGAAAATAAACGCAGTTGACAGTGGGAGGACGTTTCTTTTTTTGCTGAGTGTTATATATTTTAACAATACAAAACATGCACAAACGACAGCATACAGACACACACAAACATCAACTACATCACACCTGCCCAGACCCACCTGTTCACACCCTCATCTCCAGCGCCCACATTACCCTCCTCCACATGGCCTCAAACGGCACCATTTTGTTTCTCTGTCACCCACGCACTTTCAACATTTAGATAATAAAGCATTTGACCTTTTCATTGTGTTAATGATGGAGGTTTGGTTGATTTCCTGTTTTTAAGTATATATTTTTTGAGATGATTGATGGTAACAGTATCCGATCATTGGGTATCTCACTGCACCCTTGTGAATTTTCTCTCTTTTTATAATAAATTCTATACATTAATTTACACATTAAGCTGTCCCTCTTCTGTTTATTCAGTTACTTCATTTTTCTCTATCACAGTATTCCCACGCCATCTGTGTGTCTCCTACTCATCCTCCTCCGCTCCTCATCCTCTGTTTTTATCTACCTCGCCATCCTCCTCTGAGTCTCCCTTAAGATTTTATCTCATTGTTAGGTCGTGAGTGTTTACACTCTAACAGTCAGTGTTTACACTCTAACAGTCAAAATGCTATGGGCACAGATATGAAACGTGTACTGTAGCTATCTCCACTGTAATACTGTTGAGTTCTGTGTTAGTCTCCACCATCGAGTCACTGGAGGGAATTAAAGCAGATTTCACACATGAACAAACAGTGATGGTGCTAAGAATCTTGTGACTGCTTTCCTTGTCTATTCTCTTCAGTGCCCAAGTGATGCTCTGGGTGGTGACATGCACGCATCAACACATGCGCACAAACACACATGCACATACTTACATTCACACAAGGAAACAGCAAAACAGCAGAACTCTTTCAGATTAAAACAGAGGCCCTCATAGGCACCACCTTTAACCAAGCATTGCCAGTTAGCACCTTCCAAGCACACACAACCTTTCTTCTTCTCCAGCTCCACCCCCCTTCCTTTCTTCCTCAGCTGGGATTATGCTGTTTGAGTTACAGTATTTGTTCTACAACAGGACATCTAAAAACAAAGTGGTGGTGTAAACAATATACCACACCTGTGTGTTCTCACTTTAGCCATCCAGTCTCAACCTCCACCAGCGTGTCAAATGATATCAGGCCTTACATTACTGTATGTATGAGTCTCAAATGGCACGCTATTCCCTATATAGTGCACTGCTTTTGACCAGAGCCCTATGGTGCCATTTGAGATGCAGCCTGTCTGTGTCAGGACCTTGTTGTTCCACACACGGGATGCCTTCTCTGTATGTTACAAGACATGTTTAGACCAATGGTGTCCAATGTATTTCCTGAACAGCTTTAGTGTGTGGTTTTCAGTCCTTTTAAATAGTGTCTGAATTAGATTGATTGATCTGTAATTAACTTGGTAACTAACTGACCGTGCAGATCAGCATCGCTTGTACAACTGCAAACACCACGGTTGTGTCCCAAATTGCACCCTATACCCTTTATAGTGCATTGTGTTTGACCAGAATTGGTAAAAAGTAGTGCACTATATAGGGAATAGGGTGCCATTCGGGATGAAACCCATCATTACTGCTTTTGCTGGTACTAACGAACTAGGGCTGGGAATTGCCAGGGACCTCACGACACGATATTATCACGATACTTAGATGCCGATACAATATGGCATTGTCCTGTGTAATTGCGCACTATTCATTGGGTGCTGAAATCAGTAGTTTTTTATGAAAGCCTTTTGTGTTGTCGGAGCTCCAGTCTGCCCACACTAGTCGCCAATAAACTGCATCGTAAATCGTGGAGTTGAGTTTAATTGGCTAGATCAGTCATGGAAATAAGTGCTGGAAACCTGTTGGATTACTATTTAAAAAGAAGATAGAGAACAAGCTATAGAATGAAAAATACTTTTGTTTTTGCGTAGGTAAAAAAATTTATCTGATAGTCGTATTGGGGTAGTAGATGCCTAGTCTCCCTTATGGCTCAGCTCAAGTGCCTACATAATACATACACCATAGACATACATCATTTACACACACACACACACACACCACACACCACACAAACAAACAGAAGTCAGCTCAGACAGGCCGAGCTCAGACAGGCCCAGCTCAGAGTTTCATTTAGAATGGAAAATTAATGTGTTTATGCAACAGTTGTTAGTGCATCGAACCGAATTGTATCGATTTGTTCTCTAATCAAACCAAATCGCATGTAGTACAATAATACAAGTGACAGCAGCTCTAATGCTAACTGTCTGTTCTGGTAGAACCCTCTGGAGGACCGCTCCATCTTTTCTGGGGGTCTGTTCCAGTACCTGGAGGAAAACAAGAGATGGAGGAACCGCTTTGTCTTTGTGGCCGACACCTACAACATCAGCTTCTACGAAAACAAAGTGGTGAGGGTGGTTGGAAAACTGAAACATCTCTTTTTTGTTGTTGCTAGATTTGTTTTTACTTTCATAATCAGACAGATTTACATGCCAGCTAGTCTGAATCGTTTAGGTCACAACTTTAACTGTGGTTTGATGGTTCTGAACTGTTTGTACATTTTTCACCCTCTTTCCTTGAAATCTGTACTCTGATAGGCTCACGAGAGGAGCTTGCGCCCTAAAGGAACCATCAACTGTGCTGGATACAAAGCTCTAACTTCCATGGAGGAGTATCTTGAACTGATCAACACCAGCCTGCCAGGTAAGAGATATCATTTGGTTACACCTGACTAGCTGATTTATGTATAATAAACAGCTGATCATAGACACTGTTGGATTTTGGTATAACCAGCACTTTCCCCAATGTGAGATCAAGTACTAAAGTACTCAGTGACTAGCTTGGCCATATTCATTAGGGAATACTGTAGCAAAAATATTTAGCAATGAGTGTTTCCTATTGGACAAGTTCTGGAATTCCTTTTCTGATTCAATATGTTTTCTTTGTTTTGGTGCCCTGTTGAGGAGGCTATGAACACCTATAAACCTGAATGTGTGTTTGTGTTTTAGGTATAAAGGCCAAGGTGGGCAGTGGTCCGTTTGTGAAGTGTGCCACCCAGTTCCCCCTGATCCTGTGGCACCCGTACGCCCGCCACCACTACTTCTGTGTGCTGACAGAGAAGGAGCAGAAGAAGTGGCACGCTGTGCTTCAGGACTGTGTCAGACACAGCAACAATGGTGAGGATCTGTCTGAACACACACACCACACACTGTCATAATAACGCACACAAACAGCATATACTATCCTTGTCGGGACCTAAAATTGATTTCCTTTCAAAACTACACATTTACAGCAAGAATATCACCTCATGCAGACAAACCCAATTGGTGGTTCTGCATGATAGAGGATTACCCATCTCAGATAGAGAACAACATAGAGACTCTCCCTCAGCTCCACCCTGACCAATTACTGCTCTTCTGCCTCACTGCCAGTGTTCACAACACAGACCTGTGTGTGTCTTGTGAAAGTTTGCATACCATCACAATGAGCTGGTCTATCAGTGACGGTGAAACGCAGCAGGGCAGGAATGTGTTATTGAAGTTATTGTCTTGGGAAACATCCCAAATGGCCCGCTATTTATTATATAGTGCATTATTTCTGACCAGAGGCCTAATGGGTTACACATTGGTATAGGATGAGGTGAGCCCCCCCTTTCCATGGCAATCGTAAATGTGCTTGTGTGTATTCCTGTACCTCATCCAGCACACACACACACACATTTTCAGAGAAACTTGGAGAAGTGAGAAATCCCCTTAGGGAGGATTTCACAGGAAGGTGAAACAATGTGAATATTCATTGAGTGACAAAGTGGGCCGATGAAATTACATGAACAGACTTGCTAGGATCCCACAGGTTGCAGAAGCAGCTCAACAATAAAATGGTTATCACTGCACTGATCCACTGATGGTCCTCCGACATCACGTTAGCGCCTTCCCATAATGCACTTTAAATAAACACACTTGCATGTCTCGACCACTAACACCCCACACCCTGGGAGGATCTGAGCCGTGTTCACTTGGGATCAAAGCGCACATGCATACACACGTGCATACACACATGCAGGCACACACACACACACACTGACAAGGTGCTGACACAGTGTTTGTGTCCATTTTGACTTCAACCTTTGAAAATGTCTTCTGCTGATTGATTTAAAGCATCCTATATACAGTCATTTCCATGCAGTTAATAGTTAGTAGAACTATAAGTACATACTTTTTTCTCATTGGCTCATCATTTGCCTATTTTTATGGCGGCGCCTAGCGGTTAAGCGCGTTTGGCCAGAAACCGAAAGGTCGCTGGTTCGAATCCCCTAGCCGACTACGAGGTTAAACATCTATCTGTGCCCTTGAGCAAGGCACTTAAACCGAAATGCTCCTGTAATCTGCTCTGGTTACTAAAACATTCTCATAAATAGGATATATATTTTAAGTGGGCTTAACACATCCACTTCAGCTGCACATTGACTATCGTCTCTGACTCTTTGTACGAACAATAAGAAGCTCCAGAATCTTCAACCCTTGTTGGCCCCTCTGGAGCCAATCAGAGCCATGGTACTCCCCTTACCTGTCCAGGCCTGGAGCCAGTCAAAGTCATTGTACTCCCCCTACATGTCCAGGCCTGCCAGCTGTCCAAACAGCAAGCAATGCTGAAGCACGGTGGCTAGGGAAAACTCCCTAGAAAGGCAGGAACCTAAGAAGAAACCCAGAGAGAAACCAGGCTATGATGGGTGGCCAGACCTCTTCTGGCTGTGCTGGTTGGAGTTTATAAGAGTACATGGCCATTTAAGACCAGATTGTTCTTCAAGATGTTCAAACGGTCATAGATGACCAGCAGGGTCAAATAATAACCAGTGGTTGTAGAAGGTGCAACAGCTCAGTACCTCGGGAGGAAATGTCATTTGGCTTTTCATAGCTGATGAGAAAGAGAATTCATACAGGAGAAATACTCCAGATATACAGTTGAAGTCGGAAGTTTACATACACCTTAGTCAAATACATTTAAACTCACTTTTCACAATTCTTGACAATTAATCCTAGTAAAAATTCCCTGTCTTAGGTCAGTTAGGATCACCACTTTATTTTAAGAATGTAAAATGTCAGAATAATAGTAGAGAGAGTGATTTATTTCAGCTTTTATTTCTTTCATCACATTCCCAGTGGGTCAAAAGTATACATACACTCAATTACTATTTGGAAGCATTGCCTTTAAATTGTTTAACTTGGGTCAAACGTTTCGGGTAGCCTTCCACAAGCTTCCCACAATAAGTTGGGTTAATTTGGGCCCATTCCTCCTTACAGAGCTGTTGTAACTGAGTCAGGTTTGTCAGCCTCCTTGCTCACACATGCTTTTTCAGTTCTGCCCACACATTTTCTATAAAATTGTGATGGCCACTCCAATACCTTGACTTTTTGCCACAACTTTGGAAGTATGCTTGGGGTCATTGTCCAATTGGAAGACCCATTTGCGACCAAGCTTTAACTTCCTGAATGATGTCTTGTGATGTTGCTTCAATATATCCACATAATTGTCCACCCTCATGATGCTATCTATTTTGTGAAGTGCACCAGTCCCTCCCGGAGAAAAGCACCCACACAACATGACCCCCGTGCTTCACGGTTGGGATGGTGCACTTCTCGCAAAGTACGTTCATCTCTAGGAGACAGAATGCGTCTCCTTCCTGAGCGGTATGACGGCTGCGTGGTCCCATGGTGTTTATACTTGCATACTATTGTTTGTACAGATGAACGTGGTACCTTCAGGCATTTGGAAATTGCTACCAAGGATAAATCAGACTTGTGGAGGTCTACAATTTATTTTCTGAGGTCTTGGCTGATTTCTTTTGATTTTCCCATGATGTCAAGTAAAGAGGCACTGAGTTTGAAGGTAGGCCTTGAAATACAGTGGGGAGAACAAGTATTTGATACACTGCCGATTTTGCAGGTTTTCCTACTTACAAAGCATGTAGAGGTCTGTAATTTTTATCATCTCACTTCAACTGTGAGAGACGGAATCTAAAACAAAATTCCAGAAAATCACATTGTATGATTTTTAAGTAATTAATTTGCATTTTATAGCATGACACAAGTATTTGATCACCTACCAACCAGTAAGAATTCCGGCTCTCACAGACCTGTTAGTTTTTCTTTAAGAAGCCCTCCTGTTCTCCACTCATTACCTGTATTAACTGCACCTGTTTGAACTCGTTACCTGTATAAAAGACACCTGTCCACACACTCAATCAAACAGACTCCAACCTCTCCACAATGGCCAAGACCAGAGAGCTGTGTAAGGACATCAGGGATAAAATTGTAGACCTGCACAAAGCTGGGATGGGCTACAGGACAATAGGCAAGCAGCTTGGTGAGAAGGCAACAACTGTTGGTGCAATTATTAGAAAATGGAAGAAGTTCAAGATGACTGTCAGTCACCCTCGGTCTGGGGCTCCATTCAAGATCTCACCTCGTGGGGCATCAATGATCATGAGGAAGGTGAGGGATTCAGCCCAGAACTACACGGCAGGACCTGGTCAATGACCTGAAGAGAGCTGGGACCACAGGGTAATTCATGGTTCCCGCATTCATGGTTCCCTCAATGAACTGTAGCTCCCCAGTGCCGGCAGCACTCATGCAGCCCCAGACCATGACACTCCCACCACCATGCTTGACTGTAGGCAAGACACACTTGTCTTTGTACTCCTCACCTGGTTGCCGCCACACACGCTTGACGCCATCTGAACCAAATAGGTTTATCTTGCTCTCATCAGACCACAGGACATGGTTCCAGTAATCCACGTCCTTAGTCTGCTTGTCTTCAGCAAACTGTTTGCGGGCTTTCTTGTGCATCATCTTTAGAAGAGGCTTCCTTCTGGGACGACAGCCATGCAGACCAATTTGATGCAGTGTACGGCGTATGGTCTGAGCACTGACAGGCTGACCCCCCACCCCTTCAACCTCTGCAGCAATGCTGGCAGCACTCATACGTCTATTTCCCAAAGACAAACTCTGGATATGACGCTGAGCACGTGCACTCAACTTCTTTGGTCGACCATGGCGAGGCCTGTTCTGAGTGGAACCTGTCCAGTTAAACCGCTGTATGGTCTTGGCGACCGTGCTGCAGCTCAGTTTCAGGGTCTTGGCAATCTTCTTATAGCCCAGGCCATCTTTATGTAGAGCAACAATTCTTTTTTTCAGACCCTCAGAGAGTTCTTTGCCATGAGGTGCCATGTTGAACTTCCACTGACCAGTCAGTATGAGGGAGTGTGAGAGCATGACTCCAAATTTAACACACCTGCTCCCCATTCACACCTAAGACCTTGTAACACTAACGAGTCACATGACACCGGGGAGGGAAAATGACTAATTGGGCCCAATTTGGATATTTTCACTTAGGGGTGTAATCACTTTTTTTTGCCAGCGGTTTAGACATTAATGGCTGTGTGTTGAGTTATTTTGAGGGGGCAGCAAATTTACACTGTTATACAAGCTGTACACTCACTACTTTACATTGTAGCAAAGTGTCATTTCTTCAGTGTTGTCACATGAAAAGATATACTCAAATATTTACAAAAATGTGAGGGGTGTACTCACTTTTGTGATATACTGTATACATATAATATATTATATATTTATATATACAGTGGGGCAAAAAAGTATTGTCAGCCACCAATTGTGCAAGTTCTCCCACTTAAAAAGATGAGGCCTGTAATTTTCATCATAGGTACACTTCAACTATGACAGACAAAATGAGAAAAAAAAATCCAGAAAATCACATTGTAGGATTTTTAACTTATTTATTTGCAAATTATGGTGGAAAATAAGTATTTGGTCAATAACAAAAGTTTATCTCAATACTTTGTTATATACCCTTTGTTGGCAATGACAGAGGTCAAACGTTTTCTGTAAGTCTTCACAAGGTTTTCACACACTGTGATCCATGCAGATCTCCTCTAGAGCAGTGATGTTTTGGGGCTGTTGCTGGGCAACACGGACTTTCAACTCCCTCCAAAGATTTTCTATGGGGTTGAGATCTGGAGACTGGCTAGGCCACTCCAGGACCTTGAAATGCTTCCTACGAAGCCACTCCTTCGTTTCCCGGGCGGTGTGTTTGGGATCATTGTCATGCTGAAAGACCCAGCCACGTTTCATCTTCAATGCCCTTGCTGATGGAAGGAGGTTTTCACTCAAAATCTCACGATACATGGCCCCATTCATTCTGTCCTTTACACGGATCATATAATATATAACAGCCCCAAAGCATGATGTTTCCACCCCCATGCTTCACAGTAGGCATGGTGTTCTTTGGATGCAACTCAGCATTCTTTGTCCTCCAAACAAGACGAGTTGAGTTTTTACCAAAAATGTATATTTTGGTTTCATCTGACCATATGACATTCTCCCAATCTTCTTCTGGATCATCCAAATGCTCTCTAGCAAACTTCAGACAGGCCTGGACATGTACTGGCTTAAGCAGGGGGACACGTCTGGCACTACAGGATTTGAGTCCCTGGCGGCGTAGTGTATTACTGATGGTAGGCTTTGTTACTTTGGTCCCAGCTCTCTGCAGGTCATTCACTAGGTCCCCCCCGTGTGGTTCTGGGATTTTTGCTCACCGTTCTTGTGATCATTTTGACCCCACGGGGTGAGATCTTGCGTGGAGCCCCAGATCGAGGGAGATTATCAGTGGTCTTGTATGTCTTCCATTTCCTAATAATTGCTTCCACAGTTGATTTCTTCAAACCAAGCTGCTCACCTATTGCAGATTCAGTCTTCCCAGCCTGGTGCAGGTCTACAATTTTGTTTCTGGTGTCCTTTGACAGCTCTTTGGTCTTGGCCATAGTGGAGTTTGGAGTGTGACTGTTTGAGGTTGTGGACAGGTGTCTTTTATACTGATAACAAGTTCATACAGGTGCCATTAATACAGGTAACGAGTGGAGGACAGAGGAACTTCTTAAAGAAGAAGTTACAGGTCTGTGAGAGCCAGAAATCATGCTTGTTTGTAGGTGACCAAATACTTATTTTCCACCATAATTTGCAAATAAATTCATTAAAAATCCTACAATGTGATTTTCTGGATTTTTTTTCTCATTTTGTTTGTCATAGTTGAAGTGTACCTATGATGAAAATTACAGGCCTCTCTCATCTTTTTTAAGTGGGAGAACTTGCACAATTGGTGGCTGACTAAATACTTTTTTGCCCCACTGTATATTTTATGTATATTTTCTCCCCAATTTCATGGTATCCAATTGGTAGTTACAGTCTTGTCTCATCGCTGCAACTCCCGTACGGACTCGGGAGAGGCGAAGGTCGAGAGCCGTGTGTCATTGGAGATACTGCGTTGTGATATAATCTGAAACAACCTGATAAGTCTAACCACCAATACACATACACATTGTGTGGCTTGCTGCATACTCGCAGCGGAATTGGTTATCATGAAGTACAGTCCAGTAAAAATGTTAGCAACAGTATTTTGCATCACGTTCAGAGGATCTATTGTGTGCTGGGGTAGGACTGGGTTGAGCAGAGTCCCAAATGGCACCCTTAATAGTGTGCAGCTTTTTCAAAATAGGGTGCCATTTGGGATCTAGACTCAGGCTGGTTTTGTGCTTGTGGCTCAGTGTCCTGCTGTATGAAATGCCTGAGTCCTATTTGAATATAAGCCTTCTTTGAGAAATGTAATAAAAGCTGAGGCCTCAGCACAAAGCTAGTGGAGTGCATGGAAGGAAATGGCTGATTTCTCTATTTTCCCTTTTGTAGAGAGTTAGAGCAGAATAGGGAAGACTCACAGGTGCTTGTCACTGTGGGGGATAATTGCCATGTTGCTGTTATACCTGGTGTCCATGACAACCACTCAGAAAAACCGCCCACTCGTTCCTGTGGTCTTACCTGTGGTAGATGACGGTATTGTTGTCACTTGATGACATCTTCATTACCAATGCACCCACACGGTTAGAATAGTAACTCATGAGGGATTTTGTCTGTTGTGCAAAAGCTGACTTTAATCAATGTTCTGCTATTGGACCAGGTCTCTCTTGGAAAAGATATATTATCTCAATGAGAAAAAACCTGTATAAATAAAGGTAAAATAAAATGTAATATATCAAGGCTGTGCAGATATAATTAATTGTCTCTTCTCTATAAGATCAGACTATTTCCATACTGTTTCTCCAGCACGTTTTCTCCTTTTGGTTGAACTTTTCATAGTCCTGTGCTTATGGTCGGCTTATGGTATGTGATCGAGATGATCTCTCATGATTAGTCAGCCTGTCTGTCAGTCTAAGCCATGGTCTATCACCATACCAGTTGTATTTCCTGCAGGGCGGTGCATCTCATTGGCAGTCAGAGCTAGCCCTGGGCTGCCACCAGCCACCAGGGAGCCATCAACTGCTGTATCAGCATTGTCTTAATGAAGAGTTCGGTGTTCCACTAGCCACGTGCAGTTACAAGCCTGGCTTAAATAAGCGGCAGGTGCAGGATCAAAATCCACCTTCTTAACATGGATAAAGCCTGAGCTGGAATGTGAAGCTACATGAAGCTGGCTAGCTTTCTAAAATCCTGAATCCTAGCTAGCATTGTAGTATTATACCCCTCTGGTCTGAGCACCACACCTCCACATCACTGCTTTAACCCTTAGCAGACTGAGTGGGGCATATGTTTACCATAGTGTGGTTCTGTTTACCATAGTGTGGTTCATTGTATGTTTTCATAATGTGTTAGCTGACTGTAGAGTGGGTTCTGTTTGTGTTTGTCCTGGTGTGTTTATCGTAGTGAGGCTGGTACACACCCAGGCTGTGACAGACAGCATGTGAAGGAGTTTTGTAATGCTGTCAGAGCTTGGTTGTAGAGAATAGAGCTGAGGGCTATAGTACGTTTCAGTATCTTACCATGAGGTGCTATCGTGGTATACACTTGAACTCTGAACCCATCTTGCCTCTAAGCTAACGGAGAGCCGGTTGACGGTACTGTCTCGCAGACTCCTGTAAACAAGTGATTAACAATAAACACGCACAGGCTAGATGTGAAGGGAACTGGGATCTGGCTGTGGCAGGAGTCACGCCAACTGCAGAAGTGCAGAGATGGACAGGGAAATGTCTCAAATAAAGAGACCATGGTAAACGCTACCACATATTTTTACACAGACACACACTTTACACACACACACTTTTTCATGCTACTCTGGATGCAATCTGCTCCCTGATCTTGGTATAAGTAATGGTTTCCAACAAGTCATATTGTGAATCAAACATGTATTCCCTTTTCCAGGATTGCCCCCCCCCCCCCCCCCCCCCCCCTTCTGCCATCAAAACAGCCTCAATTTGTCGGGGGCATGGACTATATAACGTGTCGAAAGCGTTCCACAGGGATGCTGGCCCATGTTGCTGGATGTCCTTTGAGGGGTGGACCATTGTTAAATATGTTGTCTTGCCCATTCACCCTCTGAATGGCACACATACACAGTCCATGTCTTAATAGCGTTCACCTGGATTCATCTGTCATGGAAAGAGCAGGTGTCCTTAGTGTTTTGTATACTCAGTGTAAATACATGTAACTTAGTAAAGGTTCACACTAGTCCCCATGTCCCAAGAGGAACATGGTATGAGAAATTGTTATTTTTATGAAGAAAGGAATTCATAGCAGTCCTGTTTTAAAAGGGGTTCAAACTTCATCCCTAGCGACACATTTTTCTTGGTGTGCGTCCGAAGTGATGCCCTATTCCCTATATAGTGCATTAGTTTTGAGTGCACTTTATAAGATACGGCTAGGACACTATATAGGGAATAGGGTGCCATTTGGGATGCCACCTCGGTCAGCTGATCTATATGTCCAGTGTGTTCTCATGAGAGTCAATGCCTAGACAATCTAGCCCTGTTTCACCCTCACCCATCAGCCCGGAGTTGGCACAGCGGGCAGAGAGAGGGCTTCCTGTCAACCCCTCCCCAACTCTCTCAGTTTATTTCCTGTCTTTGTCTAACCCACAGCCAAAGCATGCAAGATAGACTCTCACACGAGCAGCATACCACCCTGCATCCCACTACTGGCTTGCCTCTGAAGCTAAGCAGGGTTGGTCCTGGTCGGTCCCTGGATGGGAGATGCTGCCGGAAGTGGTATTGGAGGGGCAGTAGGAGGCACTCTTTCCTCTGGTCTAAAATAAAATATCCCAATGCCCCAGGGCAGTGATTGGGGACATTGCCCTGTGTAGGATGGGATGTTAAACGGGTTTCCTGACTCTCTGTGGTCACTAAAGATTCCATGGCACTTATTGTAAGAGTAGGGTAAAATAATCAAAAACACACATCTGCTACACAGCGGTGTAAAAATACTTTAAAGTGTGACTTAAGTAGTTATTTGGGGTGTCTGTACTTAACTATTTTACTTTTACTTCACTACATTCCTAAAGAAAATAATGTACTTTTTACTCCACACATTTTCCCTGACACCCAAAAGTAATCGTTAGATTTTGAATGCTAGCAGGAAAGGGTCCAATTCATGCACTTATCAAGAGAACATCCCTGGTCATCCCTACTGCCTCTGATCTGGAGGACTCACTAAACAGAAATGCTTTGTTTGTTTGTAAATTATGTCTGCATGTTGTAGTGTGCCCCTGGCTATCCGTAAATACATAAATAAGAAAATTGTGCTGTCCGGTTTGCTTAATACAGTGCCTTCGGAAAGTATTCAGACCCCTTATTTTTCCAAAATAAAAAATCTCAGCAATCTACACACAATACCCTATAATGACAAAGCGAAAACAGGTTTTTAGAAATTATTTTCATAAGTATTCAGACCCTATGCTATGAGACACAAAATTGAACTCAGGTGCATTCTGCTTCCATTGATCATCCTTGAAATGTTTCTACAACTTGATTGGAGTCCATCTGTGGTAAATTCAATTGAAAGGACATAATTTGGAAAGGCACACACCTGTCTATATAAGGTCCCACAATTGACAGTCCATGTCAGAGTAAAAACCAAGCCATGAGGTTGAAGGAATTGTCAGTAGAGCTCCAAGACAAGATTGTGTCGAGGCACAGATCTGGGGAAGGGTACCAAAACAATTCTGCAGCATTGAAGGTCCACAAGAACACAGTGGCCTCCAACATTCTTAACTGGAAGACATTTGGAACCACCAAGACTCTTCCTAAAGCTGGCCACCCTGCCAAACTGAGCAATCGGGGAGGAACCTTGATCAGGGAGGTGACCAAGAACCCGATGGTCACTCTGACAGATCTCCAGAGTTCCTCTGTGGAGATGGGAGAACCTTCCAGATGGACAACCATCTTTGCAGCACTCCACCAGTCAGACCTTTATTGTAGAGTTTCCAGATGGAAGCTACTCCTCAGTAAAAGGCCCATGACAGCCTGCTTGGAGTTTGCCGAAAGGCACCTAAAGGTCTCTCAGACCTGAAACCAAGATTAAACTCTTTGGCCTGAATGCCAAGCGTGACGTCTGGAGGAAACCTGGCACCATCCCTACGGTGAAGCGTGGTGGTGGTGTCAGCATGCTGTGGGGATGTTTTTCAGTGGCAGGGACTGGGAGACCAGTCAGGATCGAGGCAAAGATGAGTGAAGCAAAGTACAGAGAGATCCTTGATGAAAACCTGCTCCAGAGCGCTCAGGACCTCAGACTGGGGCGAAGGATCATCTTCCAACAGGACAACGACCCTAAGCACACAGCCAAGACAATGCAGGAGTGGCTTCGGGACAAGTCTCAATGTCATTGAGGGGCCCAGCCAGAGCCCGGATTTGAACCTCGTCGAACATCTCTGGAGAGATCTGAAAATAGCTGTGCAGCAACGTTCCCCATCCAACCTGACAGAGCTTGAGAGGATCTGCAGAGAAGAATGGGAGAAACTCCCCAAATACAGGTGTGCCAAGCTTGTAGCGTCATACCCAAGAAGACTCGAGGCTGTAATCGCTGCCAAAGGTGGGTCTGAACGCTTATGTAAATGTGATATTTCAGTTTTCTATTTTTAATACATTTGCAAAAAATTCTAAAACCCTGTTTTTGCTTTGTCATTATGGGGTATTGTGTGTAGATTGAGAGAAAAAAACGAAATGTTTAATCCATTTTAGAATAAGGCTGTAACCTGACAATGTGGGAAAAAATCAAGGGGTCTGAATACTTTCCGAAAGCACTTTATAAGCAATTTGAAATTATTTTTTACTTTCGATACTTAAGTATATTTTTGCAATTCCATTTACTTTTGATACTTAAGTATATTTAAAACCAAGTACTTTTAGACTTTTACTCAAGTAGTATTTTACTGGGTGACTTTTACTTGAGTCATTTTCTATTAAGGTATCTTTCCCTTTACTGAAGTATGACAATTTGTAACTTTTTCCACCACTGTTGCTACATGACTACACTACATCACAGACACTCACACTCAAGTTGAGCTATTCCTGTATGCTTGACTATTGTGGAGTCATGAAGTGATATGTGATGCTGTTTTTGGAGCTTATGTCAGACATAATTTTTTACCATATATGGCTATACCTCTTGGTTATATTTAGCAGGGGTCTCCTTTATACAGTCCTTTCCCAGTAGGTAGCTTGGCTTCTACTAAGCTGAGAGCCATCCTCTACTGATTCTGTGGAGGGTTGTAGTAGTTCTATCCCACCTGTCACATTTGTGCACTGTGTCTAGGGTTTACCGAGAATGGTGCAACAAACAAAAAACAGTGTCAGTCCTGTGGGTGAAAACAGCTCGTTGATGAGAGCGGTCGAAGGAGAAAGGCAAGAATGGTGCAAGCTAACAGGCGGGCCACTAACAGACAAATAACGGCGCAGTATAACAGTGGTGTCCAGAACGGCATCTCGGGAACGCACAACTCATCTGTCCTTGTCACGGATGAGCTATTGCAGCAGATGACCACACCAGGTTCCACTCCTATCAACTAAAATCAAGAAGAAGCGGTGGGCACGCAATCACCAACACTGGACAATTGAGGAGTGGAAAAATATTGCCTGGTCCGACGAATCCCAGTTCCTGTTGCATCATGCTGATGGCAGAGTCAGGACTTGGTGTAAGCAGCATGAGTCCATGGCCCCATCCAGCCTGGTGTGGGAAATGTTTTCCTGGCACTTGTTAGGTCCCTTAATACCAATTGCGCAACGAACATTTCCAACACTTTGTAAGGCAAGTGGGAGGTTTGGGGGTCTGCCCTGGTTTTAGATGGGTGTACCTAATCAACTGGCTTGTGTGTTTGCGTGTTGTGTATTCTTTGTATACATGCTGTGGCACTCTGTCTCATCCGTCAATCCATATGGCAGACCGAGGCAGGCACACCCGCTTGTGGCTATTCAGTTCATGGCCACACTTCTCAACACACTCACTTTTAGAGGGTGTCACAATACAGAGACCTTAATAGAAACAGATCCTCATTTCAGGATCCCCTGATTTTGAGTGCTGTTTTTTTTCACCACATAAACCAACCCACACGGTGAGTGCCTACTTCCTGAAAGTGAAAAGATTTTTCAAATTTCTCTATCACCTTTTGGACACACACATATCAACCACCACCACTGCAAAAGCTCCAACCTATCCAAAATGTGTGCTCTCTGGTGCCCCCTCCAGGTCTGTCAGAGGAGTGCAGGGTGCAGACCCCGGCCTTCACAGATGCGATGCGACTCCACAGGCAGGCTCAGGGACACTACGGCACCTGGGACATGATGTGTGGAGGGCCACCACAGGTGAGAGGAACACTATAGAGCTGGCTCTAGCTCTTGAGGACTTTGACTAAATGTAACAATCTCATTTCATTTGAATGTATTCTGAATTAGTGATGCTAACACCTTGCAGTATATGTACTGTATTCAAGATCGCTAACCAAAGTTCAGGAGCAATCTTACAGCAGGTCATTCCCGGCCTTAGCTAAACCTCTTGAGTGGTCAGTGGCCATGATGGATGTCAGTCAGGCAGCCGGTGTGTATTTCACAGCTGTTTGTTGAGGATTGACTGTTTATCTGAGAGTACACGTGGAAGGAGAAAACTCTTCTCCCTGAGAAAACAGTGTAGAGAACATGTTGTACCTCACCACCTCCCTCTGTCAGTGATGCCAGACTTCTGCTCCTCTGGGTGGGCTCTCCCCTAAAAGAGCTCCATTTCTAGCTCCATTTCACTCATATCTTTCCCACGATTATCATCAACACTTCCCACTGTCGACCTGTTTGTGCCTACTGTGGGACTGGGAGTGTTTGTTTTGCTTGCTACCATTGTAAAGGTACAAGTAGGGACTAAGGGGTGTCATTCCCTGAGTCAAATCACTCTGGTTTCACTTGATAAAGTATTGCAGTGTAAAGGTAATAGGGTGCCATTTGGGACGGGACACTGTTACTCTGTGAAGTCCTGAAGTGATCACACTTACTCAGTAGAAATGAGACACTAAACTTTAAAGGGGTCCAAGTGTTGGGCATTAGACAGTATGTCTGCATCCGAAGTGGCACCATATTCCCTATATAGTGCACCCTAAACTGGCCCTGGCCAAAATTAGTCCACTATAGGGAATAGGGTGCTATTCAGACAGGCACTCAAGATTTATCATGTCAATATCATGGCCCTGTGTACACTGAACAGAACTATAAATGCAACAGGTAAAGTGTTGGTCACATGTTTCATGACCTGAAATAAAAGACCCCAGAAATGTTCCATATGCACAAGAAGCTTATTTCTCTCAAGTTTTGGGAACAAATTTGTTTACATTCCTGTTAGTGAGCATTTCTCCTTTGCCAAGATAATCCATCCACCTGACAGGTGTGGCATATCAAGAAGCTGATTAAACAGCATGATCATTACACAGGTGCACCTTGCGCTGGGGACAATAAAAGGCCACTCTAAAATGTGCAGTTTTGTCACACAACACAATGCCACAGATGTCTCAAGTTGAGGGAGGGTGCAATTGACATGTTGACTGCAGGAATGTCCCCCAGAGCTGTTGACAGATAATTTAATGTTAATTTCTCTACCATACGCCGCCTCCAATGTCTTTTTAGAGAATTTGGCAGTACGTCCATCCGGCCTTACAACCGCAGACCACATGTATGGCAATGTTGTGAACAGAGTGCCCCATGGTGGCAGTGAAGTTATGGCATGGGAAGGCATAAGCTACAGACAACGAACTTTAATTGCATTTTATCGATGGCAATTTGAATGCACAGAGATACCGCGACGAGATCCTGAGGCCCATTGTCGTGCCATTCATCCGCCGCCATCACCTCATGTTTCAGCATGATAATGCACGGCCCCAAGTCGCAAGGATCTGTTCATAATTCCTGGAAGCTGAAAATGTCCCAGTTCTTCGATGGCCTGCATACTCACCAGACATGTCACCCATTGAGCATGTATTGGATGCTCTGGATCGACGTGTACGACAGTGTGTTCCAGTTCCAGCCAATATCCAACAACTTCACACAACTTCGCCATTGAAGAGGAGTGGGACAACATTCCACAGGCCACAATCAACAGCCTGATCAACTCTATGTGAAGGAGATGCACGAGGCAAATGGTGGTCACACCAGATACTGGCTGGTTTTATGGTCCACTTCCCTACCTTTTTTTTCAGTGACCAACAGATGCATATCTATATCATGTGAAATCCATAGATTAGGGCCTAATTAATTTATTTCAGTTGAATGATTTCATTCATCTGTAACTCTGTAAAATTAGAAATTGTTGCATGTTGCGTTTATGTTTTATGTTTGCTCAGTATAATAACAGCTGTCCTGGAAGGACTAATAGTGTGTTTCTAGCATTAGTTGCACCAGAGCATCACAGGCATCCTAAAATAGGAACTGTACCTCACCAACAACACAGTAGTTTTATATGGACATCTATGCTCAAGAAAAACATCTTCTGCATGTCATGTATCTAGTCACTTTGTTCAGCTCCAATATGCTTCCTGGACCGCATTGAGACGATTATTCAATTAGGTCTAAAGCAGAGTGGGCCAAGTCCAGCCCTGGTCCAAGCATATTCAATTAAAACACGTGAGTTATGGTTTTGTAATCTGCAGCCAAGACCACTGCACCTTTAGATGATACTGACTGAATGCTGTGTTTAATACTTAGATCTTATTTATACCCTGAATTATTTTCCATTTAATGGAAATGGAGAACTGGCCCTCTGACAAACCCACTCCCAGCAGATTTATGCGTGTTGGGCTTCTTTGGAGTGTGTGAGTATTTTACTGCATTTTAGAGAGAAAATAGTATTTCATGAAGTTGTGGGTGCTGAGACAATTAGGGAGACAATACCATAGCTCTGAATACATACGATATTACAGTTTTTAATTCAGTTGACTTTTCACAGAACAATCTATTACACGACCTTTAAACTATTTGGTGTTGTATTGATAGGTATTGTATGGTACCTTGTATTGGGAACGGCACCTTACTCATACATTTAGTTATTATTATGTTTTGTAAAGGAGCCACATAATGCTGTTTCTCATTGTAGTGCTTCAACATCACTGCCCTCTTTCCCACTTCCATGTACTAAATCCTCTGAATCACACACCACTCAACCCATTCATATGGGTGACTCAGAAGTTGTTCCTGCACTCCATAGGTTGAGTTGTGTGTTTGTTGCCCTTTGAAGTGTCACAACTGTGACACAACACCATGTTATTTTATCTGTTGTGGAAACACCTGACTCATTCAGCTTCTCTGAAGTCTTATTCTTTTACTTAATGCCAAGTTTTGCCAACCACTAGTTACTCCTCTGGGGTTTATTTATAGAGACACCTCCTACACACTTTAAAACTTCTTATGGCTGCAGGGGCAGTATTGAGTAGCTTGGATGAAAAGGTGCCTAGAGTAAACTGCCTGCTCCTCAGTCCCAGTTGCCAATATATGCATATTATTATTAGTATTGGATAGAAACCACACTGAAGTTTCTAAAACTGTTTGAATGTTGTCTGTGAGTATAACAGAACTCATATGGCAGGCAAAAACCTGAGAAAAAAATCCAACCAGGAAGTGGGTAATCTGAGGTTTGTAGGTTTTCAAGTCATCGCCTATCGAATACACAGTGGGATATGGGTCAGTTTGCACTTCCTACGGCTTCCACTAGATGTCAACAGTCTGTAGAACCTTGTCTGATGCCTCTACTGTGAAGTGGGGCCGAAGGAGACAGGAATGGGTAAGGTCTGCCATGAGCTGACCATGCTTGTTCACATGAGGGAGCTCTGTTCCATTGCACTTCTGAAGACAATGGAATTCTCCGGTTGGAACATTATTGAAGATTCATGTTAAAAACATCCTAAAGATTGATTCAATACATCGTTTGACATGTTTCTACTGACTGTGACGGAACTTTTTGACATTTCCTCTGCTTTTAGTGAACGTGCTTCGTGACTTTGGATTTGTTTACCAAACACGCTAACAAAAGTAGCTATTTGGACATAAATGATGGACTTTACCGAACAAAACAAACATTTCTTGTGGGAGTGCATTCCGACGAAGATCAGCAAAGATAAGTGAAGATTTATAATGCTATTTATGACTTTTGTTAACTTCACAATTTGGCGGGTAACTGTATGGCTTCCTTTTGTGGCTGAACGCTGTTCTCAGATTATTGAATATTGTGCTTTTGCCGTAAAGCTTTTTTGAAATCTGATACAGCGGTTGCATTAAGAACAAGTTTATCTTTAATTCTATGTAAAACATGTATCTTTCATCAAAGTTTATGATGAGTATTTCTGTTATTTGATGTGGCTCTCTGCAATTTCTCTGGATATTTTGGAGGCATTTCTGAACATGGCGCCAATGTAAACTGAGGTTTTTGGATATAAATATGAACTTTATCGAACAAAACATATGTATTGTGTAACATGAAGTCTTATGAGTGTCATCTGACTGTGTTTGGCTGTGTTTGGCTGTGTTTTTCTGTGATTTTGCGGTGACCCAACATAATCGTTTGTGGTGCTTTCGCTGTAAAGCCTTTTTGAAATCGGACACTGGTGGGATTAACAAGAAGTTTATCTTTAAAATGGTGGGAAATACTTGTATGCTTGAGGAATTTTAATTATGAGATTTCTGTGTTTTGAATTGGGCACCCTGCACTTTCACTGGCTGTTGTCATATCGATCCCGTTAACGGGATTGCAGCCCTAAGAAGAGTGTGTAAGTGATAATGCATAAAGTCTTTGCTTTTGTCTCCACCGTGTGTGTGTGTGTGTGTGTGTGTGTGTAGATCCTAGCCAACCTAGTGATGGAGACCCTCCATCCAGAGTTGAGGAATCTGATTGGTCCTCGTCTAAAGGGGAAGATACAACAGCGACAGAGGAACTGGATGCTGGTGAGTTGTTGTCCCTCCTACATGCTCCACTGTGTTCTTTCCTAGAACCTGGAGTTTACCCCGACCACATGTTAAGTTTTTCCCATTCAGGTCACATAGTCAGGAAAACTCCTGAACCTACCATTCCTAACCACATTGCTGATTGCGCCGGCGTCCCAAATGGCACCCTATTCCCTACAGAGGGAATTTACACTACGATAGATTCCCGAGAGAAATCGGAAAAAATACCCGCGGCTAGATGTATTACAATAGTGTAAAGACTAGAATCTTGATTCATTTTTTACATCTCTTACGCCACCTCCTCGTGCGAGACTGCCCCTGCAAAGCAGTTAATGTAAACAAAATAGTATCCAAGAGAAATGTTTGCCCCTATAGTAAAAATCTTAATAGCAGAGCAATGTTTTTAAAACAGCTGGAATGTATAGACATTTACCTTATACTTTAGACTTGTTTTATATATGTTTTACCTGGAATTGCTGTAATAGCCTGTTACTCTCAAATGGTCGCTGTAGCTTTAAGGGAATCTCAGAACACAGCTGGCAGGCACTGCAAGCAGCATCTCCGCAGTGAATTACCAACATTTTCAGGCGCAATGAAACATTCTTAATGTAATGATTTGCATGATATTGGTCAAATGAAGTCTGGTTTGTTGTAAGCTAACTTCAATACTCTAAAGTTGTAGCTAGTGTAAGCCTAAATGCTATGTGAACCCTTTGGAATTACCTGGATTTCTACATAAATTGGTCATCAAATTTCATCTGATCTTCATCCAATCAATGAGATGAGATTGGAGGTGTTGGTTAGAGCTGTCCTGCCCTATAAAAAACAATCAAAGTTTGAGTTTGCTATTCAAAAGAAGCATTTCCTGATGTGAACCATGCCTCGAACAAAATAGATCTCAGAAGACCTAAGATTAAGAATTGTTGACTTGCATAAAGCTGGAAAGGGTTTACAATAGTATCTCTAAAAGCCTTGATGTTCATCAGTCCATGGTAAAACACATTGTTTATAAATGGAGAAAGTTCAGCACGTTTGCTACTCTCCCTAGGAGTGGCCGTCCTGCAAAGATGACTGCAAGAGCACAATGCAGAATGCTAAATGAGGTTAAGAAGAATCCTAGTGTCCGCTAAATACTTACAGAAATCTCTGGAACATGCTAACATCTCTGTTGACAAGTCAACGATACATAAAACACTAAACAAGAATGGTGTTCATGGGAGGACACCACAGAAGAAGCCACTGCTGTCCAAATAAAACATTGCTGCACGTCTGAAGTTTTCAAAAGTGCACGTGGATGTTCCACAGCGCTACTGGCAAAGTATTCGGTGGACAAATTAAACTAAAGTTGAGTTGTTTGGAAGGAACACACAACACCAACATCAAAACCTCATCCCAACTGTAAAGTATGGTGGAGGGCGCATCATGGTTTGGGCTGCTTTGCTGCCTCAGGGCCTGGACAGCTTGCTATCATAAACTTCGGAATTTATTATTCCGTTGATCAAGACATTTTGCAGGAGCATGTTAGGCTATCTGTCCACAAATTGAAGCTCAACAGAAGTTTGGTGATGCAACATGACAACAACCCAAAACACAGAATTAAATCAACAACAGAATGGCATGAACAGAAGAAAATACGTATTCTGGAGTGGCCCAGTCAGTCCTGACCTCAACCGATTGAGATGCTGTGGCATGACCTCGAGAGCAGTTCACACCAGACATCCCTAGAATATTGTGGAACTGAAACAGTTTTGTAAAGAGGAATGGTCCAAAATTCCTCCTGACCATTGTGCAGGTCTGATCCACAACTACAGAAAACATTTGGTTGAGGTTATTGCTGCCAAAGGAGGGTCAACCAGTTATTAAATCCAAGGGTTCACATACTTTTTCCACCCTGCACTGTGAATGTTTACACGGTATGTTCAATAAAGATATGAAAACGTATAATTGGTTGTGTGCTCGTTTAAGCAAACTGTTTGTCTATTGTTGTGACCTAGCTGAAGATTAGATCAAATGTAATGACCAATTTATGCAGAAATCCAGGTATTTCCAAAGGGTTCACATACCTTTTCTTGCCACTGTATGGTTCAGCTAATGTTATGGGCCCTGGTCAAATGGTCCTCATCCCAAATGGCACCCTAAATAGTGCATTACATTTGACATGCCTACATAGTGCACTAGCTATGGGCCACAGTCAAAAGTAGTGCACTATGTAGGGAATAGGGTGCCATTTGGGAGTGGGAGTGTGTTCAACCTCTCGCTCTCTCCCCCTCTACAGATCTCTGAGGCGGTGTATAAGCAGGTGTTGTCTCAGACCCAGGCTCAGTATGAGGCTTTAGTCCAGGCCTGTGAGGTTCAGACATCCCGTCTAGACGCAGTGTTACGCACAGACATGGACCAGATAATCACGTCCAAGGAACACGTCAGCGGCAAGATCCGCGGTGAGAGACATGCACACACGGCACCCATAGAAAACACTCCTTACTGATATGTAGACTTCATCCAAATCGGGACTAAAAGAGATCCTAATCAAATCACACTGTATTAGTTCTCTCAACAATTGTACTTCTGCAGTCTTAGCGTCTGTAATGTCCATTGTTAGAGTGCCTACTGTTTGTCACTTCTAGTGGTTTTGGTTTGTTGAGTGCAGAGCTAAGGGCTTATTGGCACAGTAAAGCAGTAAGACCAGTTACTGGTTACATCCCAAATTCACCCTATTCTCTACATAGTGTACTACTTTTGACCACAGCCTTATGGGCCCTGGTCAAAAGAAGTGCACTATATAGGGAATAGCGTGGCATTTGGGATGCGCTCATTGAGTAACACTACAGTATTAGACTATGGTATCATGTTACTGGTGAATTTCTATGGACAATTGCCACCAGAGGGATCCTGTACTGTAACTGACCCTCCCTTTCCCTCACATTTCAAACTCCTACTCTGTTTCTTTACTCTCCCACTTTCTCTCTCTCATCCCTTACTCCCATCTCTCTCTTTCTTTACCTTAGCGCTCTCTCTCTCGTCTGCCTGCCTGCTTGTTTTAACCATAAAGCATCTTTCACTATTTTATTCTAGCACTGTCACCATTCCACCTAAAAAGAAAAAGGGCACTTTTTTTTTTCTTTCTTTCTTGTGATTTGTTTCCCATGGAGCCAATGTTGAAAGACTGCATTCCTTAGATGTCACTGGAGTCCAATGTTCACTTTATACCACTGGTACACTTAAGACCGGGCTCAGGGCTCACAGGTCCACTATGTGATGGAGGAGCGGCATCTATTGAGGAACTTTAAATGTCTTTGAACTTTCGATTTGGTTTAACGTTGGACCAGAGCAAACTAACCAGAGCTACCCAACAGGCTTGTGTCCGCAGAGCAGCACTAAAATTAAAAACACGTCTTACCTTTTTGTAGTTCATAAATCCAATGTGAAACGTGATAACTATAGTATCCTTAACTAGCATTGAAAAAAGTTAATACATTCTTTTAAACATCTCTCCCTAATTTCTGAATCACGCTTGTAACGTCGTCAGGAGGCCACAGTAACGTCGTCAGGAGGCCACAGTAACCTATGTAACGTCGTCAGGAGCCTACAGTAACCTATGTAACGTCGTCAGGAGGCTACAGTAACCTATGTAACGTCGTCAGGAGGCTACAGTAACCTATGTAACGTCGTCAGGAGGCTACAGTAACCTATGCAACGTCGTCAGGAGGCTACAGTAACCTATGTAACTTCGTCAGGAGCGTAAGTAACGTCGTCAGGAGTCTACGTAACGTTGTCAGGAGCCTACAGTAACCTACGTACCGTCGTCAGGAGCGTACAGTAACCTACGTAATGTCGTCAGGAGCCTACAGTAACCTATGTAACGTTGTCAGGAAGCTACAGTAACCTACGTAACGTTGTCAGGAAGCTACAGTAACCTACGTAACGTTGTCAGGAGGCTACAGTAACCTACGTAACGTTGTCAGGAGGCTACAGTAACCTACGTAACGTTGTCAGGAGGCTACAGTAATCTATGTAACGTTGTCAGGAGGCTACAGTAACCTACGTAACGTTGTCAGGAGGCTACAGTAACCTACGTAACGTTGTCAGGAGGCTACAGTAACCTACGTAACGTTGTCAGGAGGCTACAGTAACCTACGTAACGTTGTCAGGAGGCTACAGTAACCTATGTAACGTTGTCAGGAAGCTACAATAACCTATGTAACATTGTCAGGAAGCTACAGTAATCTATGTAACGTTGTCAGGAGGCTACAGTAACCTACGTAACGTTGTCAGGAAGCTACAATAACCTATGTAACATTGTCAGGAAGCTACAATAACCTATGCAACATTGCAGGAGGCTAAAGTAATCTATGTAACGTTGTCAGGAGGCTACAGTAACCTATGCTTCAGTGTGGAGGGGCAGGTAGCCTACACACACACACACCCAGTAGCAAAGATTTCCAGCTGGCAGGCAGATGCTGGAATAAGTTTCTGAGTGACGGAGTGAGGGCTTTGCATAGGCGCTTTGTTAGGATTTTTGTGTGACTGTAAAAAAAATGCCCGGAACGTAAAATAATGTTATTAAACAGTTTCCATGCTTATAATATAACGGCTTTGTTCCAGGAACAGTATAGATCACTTTCGTTTTCAGTTCGAGTTCTGTTTCTCAAATAATGTCATTATTTTGTGTTCTGTTCCCTGAACCTGTTCCCACCCTTGCTTTCCTCCGTACTTTTCAGTCTGATGCCTTTGGGTAAGCCGAGTCAAGGCTTTGTGGAATCGAGCTCCAACTTTAAATTATGGAACGCCAACCTTGTACCTTTGTCCTCTGTAGTTGCATGCCTTTCTTTGCAGAAATACATACTTTTTCAATAAACGTTAATCAAATACCGCCACCGACTTTTTCCTTGTTGAGATTCAATTGCCACATGCGCATTTGCGCTGAGTTGAAATCTTAGAGCAACACCAATGAGCAAACAGTTGGTTGTATTTTTTTTTTTTTTATCCCCTTTTCTCCCCAATTTTCGTGGTATCCAATCGCTAGTAATTACTATCTTGTCTCATCGCTACAACTCCCGTACGGGCTCGGGAGAGACGAAGGTCGAAAGCCATGCGTCCTCCGAAGAACAACCCAACCAGCCGTACTGCTTCTTGACACAGCGCGCCTCCAACCCGGAAGCCAGCCGCACCAAAGTCGGAGAAAACACCGTGCACCCGCCCCCCTCGGTTAGCGCGCACTGCGCCCGGCCCGCCACAGGAGTCGCTGGAGCGCGATGAGACAAGGATATCCCTACCGGCCAAACCCTCCCTAACCCGGACGACGCTAAGCCAATTGTGCGTCGCCCCACGGACCTCCCGGTCGCGGCCGGCTGCGACAGAGCCTGGGCGCAAACCCAGAGACTCTGGTGGCGCAGCTAGCACTGCGATGCAGTGCTCTAGACCACTGCGTCACCCGGGAGGCCCCCAGTTGGTTGTATTTGATTAACGTTTATTAGAAAAGTATGGTTTCAGCAAACAGAGGCACGTAACTACAAAGGTACAAAGGTGGCCATTTCATAATTTGTATTTTTTTTGTAAGTATTGACCTTGGGCGAATCGATGCAGTCAGAGCTAGATTCCACAAAGCCTGGTCTCGGATCCACTCCATTGGTGAAATTCATCAGAAACTTCCTTCACCATGGAGTGGAGTTTAGGCTGCTAGGTAATGCTCTGGGTAACACTTTGGTCTGGAAGTGTGGGTGTTTTCTCTCTACTGACCACCATGGTGACTAACAATACTCCTCCATGTCTCCCCACTCTGTAGCTCTGGTGTTGCCCAGGGCAGAGCAGCTCCTGCGGGTCAGCGTCCAGCCCTTCCTCAGCTCCATCCTGGAGGCCCTGATGGAGCCCACTAGCCGAGGCTTTTCCGAGGTCCGAGACGTCTTCTTCAGAGAGCTGGTGGAGGTCAGCAAGAACACGCTTAACGGAGGGGGCAAGGACAAACTGGGAGAGGTGAGTGGACCACCGGACTGGACACACCAGACGGGTTCGCAGGGACACTGGGGGATTGTCTTTGGTGCCAAGTCCTCATCCCTCTGTCTGTCCTTAACCCACACTCTTTCTCTCGCTCCCTCTGTCTCTCCTTCTTTCCCCTCGCCCCTTTCACCATCACTCTCTCAGCACATGGAGAAGATCTCTATGCTGGCGTTCCACCCGGTGAAGATGCAGAGCTGCTATGAGAAGGTGGAGCAGCTGAATCTGGAGGGACTGCAGCAGAGGTTTGATGTGTCAAGCCCCTCCGTGTTCATCCAAAGGGCTCAAATCCTCATGAGAGAGGTGAGACCTTAACCCACAAATCCCACCACCTAGTAGGCATAGTGGGTATGGATGTGCCCTGCCACACCAGACTACCAACACTTTAGTTTTTTGAAGCTCTGATGCTGTGTTCATAACCAAGTGGGAAGATGGTAATTTCTAGTTGTGAAGTAGTAAATACGAGTTGGATGCATTCACGTGTTTTGAACTTGTTGAAAAACGCTAATTGGCTAATGGCAAACAAGTGTGTCAGATCAGTAGGAATGATCAGTAGGAATGTCCCCCCCCACATGTATCACTTATGTCTTCTCTCCTCTGTAACAGCAAATGGACAATGCTGTGTACACGTTTGAGCATCTGCTCCACCAGAGTCTGGAGGGAAAGGTCCAGGGAGGAGAGGACCTGTGTAAGACCATCCACTGCTGTCAAGACAGAGTGCTTAAGGTTCGTTAGTTAGTCTGAGGGTGGATTAGGATGAAGGCGAATGACTGGATTGATTGAATGGATTAATTGATTGATATAAGAATAGATTGGCCCCTTAATACGGTTGCAAAATTCCAGTTACTTTCCAAAAATTCCAAGGTTTTCCTGAAATTCTGGTTGGAGGATTCCAGATTTCCCACCTGATACCGGGAATATTCCAATCGGGAGGCCGGAAAACCTGGGAATTTGGGAAAGTTTATGGAATTTTGCAACCCTTGCCATCACGGATCAAAGAGTCTAAGGTCTTGTGTCTTTATCCCTCTCAGAAATATGACTATGACAGTAGCACGGTGCGTAAGAAGTTCTTCAGAGAGGCCCTGCTACAGATCATCATCCCCTACATGCTGAAGCAGCTCTCTCCCTCCTTCCATCTGGTGAGGCTCACTGAATATAGTGATACCCTTCAGACTTTAGCCACCCGTATGGAACCCTATAACCTCTGGTCAAGAGTAGTGCACTATATAGGGACTGGGGTGCCACTTGGGACGTTACCTATGTTGAATGCATTCGTCTGTAACCTCTCATGTCCTACCTCTCAGGACCTCCCTCGCTTTCAGGAGCTGATCTTTGAGGACTTCTCCCAGTTCATTCTGGTGGAGAACGTGTTTGAGGAGGTGGTGCTGCAGTCTGTCACCAAGGACATCATGATGGGTGAGTGGTGGCCACGCATGTGGACACTGGCCTGGCATAGACTAGATCATTGGAGAGATTCGCAAAGCATCTCAGAGTACTGAACAAGATTATATGGTCATCTTAGATCAGCAGATCCAGCAGTGCTATTCTGAGGTGATTGGTGATATGGCCCTGATGTAAATGTGACACAAATGAACTTTTAGCATGGTAGTGATTCTATGTTTGCCTACAGCTGTGAAAGAGGTGGCGGTCCATAAGAAACACAACCTGTACAGAGACAGCATGATCCTAACCAACAGCGACCCCAACCTCCACCTGCTGGGGGAGAACCCCTCGGTGGACTGGGCATCCCAGTTCAGGAGTGGGAATGAGGAGCCTGAGGGGGCCCTGGGAGGAGGCGGCCAGTCCAGCAGGAGGCGTAGGCAAGTGGTCTCCATGATCCAGCTGGACGAGATGGGTCCACTGCCCTACGAGTCATGCCTGGAGGTGCCGGGGGTGGACTTCATCCCCGAGGAGGGAGAGATTGAGGAGGTGGAGGTTAAAGCTCAGGAGCCCAAGGAGCAAGAGACCCCCACGGAACCACACCCCCCCAAGGAGCCTGATTCTCCAGACAGCGTGCAGGAGATCTGTTACCACAGCAAACCGGTGGTGGAGATGATGGTCTCGGCTTCAGAGGAGGACTTAGCTGTTCTCACCAATGGGACAGGGACGCTGACGCTGGAGGATGGGAAGGAGGAGGAGGTGACACTCATCACCACCGTGGTGGAGGAGACACACAGGACGTCACCACAGTGGATGCGCGCCCCACAGGAAGTGAACGAGCAGCTGATAGAAACAGGAAGTCCAGACCAGGAAGCTGAGGGGGGGCTTCAGGAAAAGGGGGAGGCAGCTATTGAAGGCAAGGGGGAGGAAGACGAGGCGGCCATCAAGAACGCCATACAGGAAATAGAGATAGCGGTACAGGAAGAGGATGGAGAGAGGATAACTGAGTGTGCCGTAGACTCTGAAGCAGAGCTGGCCCCGCCATTGGCCGACTCCAGCCGACGGGGGCATGATGACAGCGGCTTCCAGCCGCCTACCAATGAGGCCTTGAATGAGGGCAAAGCTCAGCCAATCAGGGATGCTCTGAAAACAGAGGACACTGTAGTCGACCCAGGAGAGGTGGTGGTGGTTTTAGAGCCGGGAGACACTGCACTGCACACCGAGTGAGACCGGGGAGGACTTCACTGGGAAAACAGCAGAAGGCAAGACAGAACTTGTATATAAGATTTTGAATGGTAGGACAAGGGAGCAAAAACGTTTCATTTTAGTCGGTGTTAACTGATAATTCCTGACCCCTCAGCATTGTTTTTCTGGTTTATATTCCGTACAGTCACATTTACAACAGTGGCCTATTTAACTGTGACTTCCAACCTCTCATCTGAAGTCATGTTTGTTCAAGTTTAATTTCTCTTAATTTTACATTTTATTTTACTCTATTCCTCAAGCTTTTGTGTGCGACACTGAACCCCAGGTATCTGCTGCATTATCCTTAGATTGTGTGGTCACTAAGGAGTAAGGAATTTACATCAGAATTGGATAAGGGATGTGGGGAGAATTGTGGATGCAGAAGATAAACATTACAGTACAGAGGCCTATCTGCAAGGGCCCTAGGGATATGTTCACAGAGATGCATGACATAGATAGTTAGAACTCTATGGTTCATGAGCAGTCACACACCCACTGGTCATTACATGTCCTTTTATTCAGCAGTAGGGGGCACTGTAGGCAGGCGGTTGACGCAAACAGTCTGACATGTTATCCTACTGTAATGGACATTGTTGTGTATAACATATCATTATAGAGATGTAGCTGTCATTCTATTCAGGGTCTGGGAGCACTGCTTTTTAAAATGTTTTTACATTGACTTAGCAACTTGTATAAAACCAGTCAGACATTTTGTCTTGAATAAGTTTATGTTGAGCCTCTTTTTCAACCATCATTTTTTTCACAAGTGGCCTTATTGTTTCAACACTATATTTTTACAGTGCATGACTTTAGCATGAAATGGCACTTGCTTACTGACTTATTTTCTATGCATGTTACTCCAGCCCTTAAGTGTGAGGGGAGCTGCTCAAATGGTAGCGGTCACTACAGTCGTATTATAGATGCTAGAGGTCCCATGTCGGCTACAGTGCTACTGAAATGCCGCCGTCATAATTATGCTTACAGTTGTTACTAAAGGGACTTTCTCTGCTGATAACTTTTGACTGTGACGCATCAGCAGAATCTCATTGAGATAGAATGCTGTCTGCGTGTGGGAGGTCTGGATGACTGACAGCAGGCTATGTACCTAGTCATGAAGAGGCCTCTGTGTCAGTCTCTTCTGGCCAAACAAAGGGAATCATGGGAAAATAACCAAGTCATTTCCCCCACTCTTTTAAAATGAGGGAAATCAAATGTATTATTTCCTAAACTATCAATGCTATGTTTATGGACACTGTATATTCAAGGCACATTGTTCCTAAATCAGGCTTAATCAGTTTGTAGCCTTGAGGAAAATATTTCCATGTAACTCCATGACTTAAAGGGTTAGTTCACTCAATGCCTCTGTTTCCTTCTTATTTATGACACATACTGTGTGGTGCTCAATGCACCAGCCTCTGCTATATTCTTTATTTTATATGTAAAGCTCCATACAAGAACTTTTTATTGATTGTGTTTAGCTATATGTATGACTGGCTATAGTTGTATGGATTAATAAATAAGTTGATTTTATGGTTTTCCTATTGTTCATCTGTATCTCTAGACTAAAATGCATTTTCAAATCAATTATATCATATTCAATTTTCTGAAAATTCTTAAAGTTGGTGGTATTTATTGATAATTAGAATAAAATTACACTAAAACAACAGTGTCTACATGGGTATTTCTCAATTGGAACTTTTTGAACAAAACCACTTTAGAAGCCTTGTATGAGTAGTCCGTTATCTACTTTCAGTTGACTTTATAAATCAATTGGGCATTAAAAAAAGTATTGCATTCATTCATGTTTTCAAACTAGGCTACTGGATAATTCAACAGAAAATAGCTAATTAAAATAAATATCCATCTGTTTATTGGATATAAAAGGCACTAAATGGTTGGTTTCTCTACAGTGGCTCTCTTGCAAATGATTAAAAAACACAACATGACCCAGATTCTGTTCTCCTCTGTATTTCAGAGCACTAGAACAATCTGTTACTGCATGTCAGGCTCATTGGGTATCTATGGAGTTTACAATACTCCATCACATGCTTCTGTGCTGTCAAGGTGGCAATTCCTCAATGTTGTCTTGTGACTATAGTGCTGGCTGGAAGTCTGACCTTGGAGTGAAATGGTAGAATGACAAACCTTAGGTCAGGGCTGCCCAAACCTCTTCCTGGAGATCTACAGTCCTGTGGGTTTTCATTCCAACCCTAATTTAAACACACCTGATTCTACTAATTAGATATCCTAAATTAGGGTTGGACAGAAAACCTACAGGACAGTAGATCTCCAGGAAGAGGGTTGGGCAGCCCTGCCTTAAGTCAAGTAACCACAGGTTGACAACATTGAACTCAAGCCCTGTAGCTACTCACGGGCCCTGGTCAAAATTATGACTGTGGATGTGTAGTACATAGTACAGGGTAACAGTTGCCTTGCTTGAACACAAAATGTAAAACTTGATGAAACTTTGTGATAAAAAGGTACCATGGGTGTGCTTGATCGCTCATCTACCATGCTGTACTCTGTGTACATCTGTCACTATATGGAAGTCTCCATCTTGCTTTTTACATAAGATCATGTATAAGTAGGGAAGAAATACTGTGACAACCTTCCACTTCAGGTAACTTGATAAGCGACAGTCACAGGGAGATCTATTGCGCATCAGTGCACAACAGAGTCAGAATGACAAACACCATGGGAGTTTGTACGATATGCTCTTCAGATCAAATCTTTGATCAACAGGTATGGGATATCTAGTCCCTGTAGATCTGTAGTCCAGGAAAAGGACTTTTTCGATTCCGCTGTTTGATCAGATTTGACCCAGTAGAGGGAACCATATGAAGTATCCCAGGACAGAGCCCAAGATGACCCCCAGGAAGATCCAGGTGTTGTAGGACATGACACACAGCATCAGTATGTAGCCCAGAGTCACCTGCAGGATGTGTATGGCTGTCTGGATACCATGAAGACGCCATCTGGTGGAGAGGAGACAGAAGAGTAATATACTCCAAGTCGGTATTCGGGTCATAAGAAGGAATTTCCCCTCGACCACCACCAACAAATTGGGGAAAACATTGACCCCCAATGTAAAAGAGCCAACTGTCAAAGTTGTTATACAGAAATAACAAAACATGCCGAAAAGCTTCTGTTGTTCAATGTACATGTAATTAGGTTACATTCCTGACCTACGGGTTGCAATGCTTCCATGTAGCCTGTTGCTTTGGGATATTCAGTGGGAAATGTGGGGACCCGGTGTACAAGTAGGCTACACATAGCTATGTGTGTGAAAAACATTTCATCACAGATAAGACATTTAACTTGTTTAGTATAAACCAACTCCACTCACTACTTGTAGCTGTGTAGACTGTTTGTTTGTGTTGTTTTTGGCTAGCTTAATGTTTCAGTTGGTAGCTAGCTAGCACTCTTGTGGCTGCTAGCGCCGTCATGAAAAGGGGCATGAGGGAAGTCCTAACATTACATTTTTCTAAGTAGTGAGAATGCAGGCAATGTTTTTCTGTGAGCCAATGGGATAACCTAGGTAACCACAGGTTGTTTTCCACACAGGCGGACGGGGCCACAACATTCTAATACAACTGGGACTACAGCAGTACTCTCTCTGGAGTCATTATATAGAGGTGCACAGTTCAGGTTCTCATGGGTCTAATTATCAGCTGTTAATTATTCATCATTTATCAGTGCATTATGTAGGCATGGGAAACCAGGTGCATGTGTAACCTGTGTGAATCAATCAAATGTATTTATAAAGCCCTTTTTACATCAGCCTAAAACCCCAAACAGCAAGCAATGCAGATCTAGAAGCATTGTGGCGAGGAAAAACTCCCTAGAAAGGAAGGAACTTAGGAAGAAACCTAGAGAGGAACCCTGCTCTGAGGAGTGGCCAGTCTTCTTCTGGCTGTTCCATAGCAGCAGACAACAGTTTAAACTGAAGCAGGAGCACGACCAGGTGGACTGGGGGACAGCAAGGAGTAATCAGGCCAGTTAGTCCTGGGGCATGGTCCCAGGGCTCAGGTCCTCCGGGAGGGAAGGGAGTGAAATGGCTAACTAGTTAGCGGTGGATTCTTTTCAATCAGTGATGTCACGCGCTCTTAGTCCTTGAAGTAGTAGTTTCCCTTGCTCTGCAAGGGCCGTGGCTTTTGTGGAGCAATAAGTAATGATGCTTGTGGGTGACTGTTGTCTGTGGTTCGAGCCCAAGTTGGGGCAAAGAGACGGATGGAAGCAATACTGTTACACATGCGCACTCTTGACAATTTGTGAAGCAGTAGATTAAAGCCAGCATCCCTGGAACATGTTAATTACAGAGAACTACATGGGCTCCTGTGTGAATCCTACCTGTTCATGGGGGAGGGAGTGGGAGCAGCCTGTTCCGTGGGGGCCAGAGAAGACTCTGACAGGCTACTGGCAAACACGGCGCTGCTTCCCTGGCAGTCTGAGGAGTGGAGGGGAGGGGGGAAGGGCAGTGGGAAGGCTGGCTGAGTGGGCTGCTTTAAGGGCTTTCCCAGCTGGACTTTCCACACCTTCAGCAGCTCGTAGAACACTGTCAACAGGAGGACCACGAACACAGACAACACCATCCCTGCAAACACATTGACAACAGAGCTTATCATGGCTGACAGCAATAATGTTCAGTGACCACAGCTCGGTCTGGAACTATACAGTTGAAGTTGGAAGTTTACATACAATTTAGCCAAATACATTTAAACTTAGTTTTTCACAATTCCTGACATTTAATCCTAGTAAAAATTCCCCGTCTAAGGTCAGTTAGGATCACCACTTTATTTTAAGAATGTGAAATGTCAGAATAATAGTAGAGAATTATTTATTTCAGCTTTTATTTCTTTCATCACATTCCCAGTGGGTCACAAGTTTACATACACTCAATTAGTATTTGGTAGCATTGCCTTTAAATTGTTTAACTTGGGTCAAATGTGTCGGGTAGCCTTCCACAAGCATCCCACAATAAGTTGGGGGAATTTTGGCCCATTCCTCCGGACAGAGCTGGTGTAACGGAGTCAGGTTTGTAGGCCTCCTTGCTCGCATACGCTTTTTCAGTTCTGTCAACAAATTTGGGGCAAATTTTATATAGGATTGAGGTCAGGGCGTTGGGATGGCCACTCAAATACCTTGACTTTGTTGTGCTTAAGCCATTTTGCCACAACTTTGGAAGTATGCTTGGGGTCATTGTCCATTTGGAAGACCCATTTGCGACCAAGCTTTAACTTCCTGACTAATGTTTTGAGATGTTGCTTCAATATATCCACATAATTGTCCTCCCTCATGATGCCTTCTATTTTGTGAAGTGCACCAGTCCCTCCTGCAGCAAAGCATCCCCACAACATGATGCTGCCACCCCCATGCTTCACGGTTGGGATGGTGTACGTCGGCTTGCAAGCCTCCCCCGTTTTTCCTCCAAACTGAACGATGGTCATTATTGCCAAACAGTTCTATTTTTGTATCACCAGACCAGTGGACATTTCTCCAAAAAGTACGATCTTTGTCCCCATGTGCAGTTGCAAACCGTAGTCTGTCTTTTTTATGGCGGTTTTGTAGCAGTGGATTCTTCCTTGCTGAGCGGCCTTTTAGGTTATGTCGATATAGGACTCGTTTTACTGTAGATAGAGATACTTTTGTACCTGTTTCCTCCAGCATCTTCACAAGATCCTTTGCTGTTGTTCTGGGATTGGTGCACTTTTTGCACCAAAGTACATTAATCTCTAGGAGACAGAACGCATCTCCTTCCTGAGCGGTATGACGGCTGCGTGGTCCCATGGTGTTAATACTGGATAAACCAGACTTTTGCAGGTCTACATTTTTTTTCTAAGGTCATGGCTGATTTCTTTTGATTTTCCCATGATGTCAAGCAAAGAGACACAGTTTGAAGGTAGGCCTTGAAATACATCCACAGGTACACCTCCAATTGACTCAAATTATGTCAATTAGCCTATCAGAAGCTTCTAAAGCCATGACAATATTCAGGAATTTTCCAAGCTGTTTAAAGGCACAGTCAACTTAGCGTATGTAAACTTCTGGCACACTGGAACTGTGATTCAGTGAATTATAAAAGTGAAATAATCTGTAAAATATTGTTGGAAAAATTATTTGTGTCATGCACAAAGTAGATGTCCCAACCGACTTGCCAAAACTATAGTTTGTTAACAAGAAATGTGTGGAGTGGTTGAAAAACGAGTTTTAATGACAACAACCTAAGTGTATATATAAACTTCCGACTTCAACTGTACATAGTACTGTACAGACTACAACAGTGACCTAATCTAAGAATGTGAGAAATCAGTACATCCATCACTTGGGGCCCTATTGAAACAGATCTAAAATATCTAATTTGCAAGAAGTGAATTTGTTGTACCTGAAACACTATGCAGTTATACTGCAAAACTACTGCAGTTAAAAATAACTTTTGGGGGATGCAGTATTTGCAGCATACTGCAGTTATACTGCACTTTGACTGCCAGACAAACAGGTTCTGAACTATATGATTTACTGTGTAGATTATCATGAGGGCACAGGCCTGTCATCAATGTTAGCCTACCTGCGGGTCCCTGCACATCCCAGAAGTCAAACAGCAGCTTCACTCTACTCCCTGCCTCAAAGGTCATCTGTATGAGAAAAGAGAGCCATATAATTACAATAAAGAACAGCAATATACTCCAAGGCAGAAGACCAGATCTGGGACCTGTGCAGCAAATCCTTAACCAATGAACAGTGGTTACATCAACAAATATATAAAATCTACAAAATATTTTTTGTTTAGTCAGGTAGATAATGACAACACAGGAATGTGCTTTGCTGGTGTTACCCAAACTCTGCCAGACAGATGCAGTCCTGTTAATATGGCACCTGTCCAATAGTCCTCCATTGGAATGACTGATCATAGGAGCTGATCATGCACAATAAAGAATGTACTGTATGTGAGGCCATGATGTGGACTTCATTATTATACCACGTGAAAGCAATTAGCTGTAGCTCTGGTAAGAGGAAATCAAACTCATTCTCTCTACATCTTGGGGAAGTATACAAAAGTTGGGCCCGGTTTCCTGATGCAAAGATCTGGAATTTAGGTTTACGAGTGGTTTATGATGCATCTTTCTTTCCTACAACGGCCCAAGATGTAACATGCATTTCCCAACACACCAAGCAGAGACAACGTTTGCTAAGTTCATCGTAGAGGCATGTGTCGATACTGATAGGATCGAAAGAACGGAAGCACTGCTCTCGGATCAGCATTCTCCCTTTTAAATCTTACCTTAACATTCAAATTATTCCACAATAGTGACAACGAATCATCTCCTAGAGAGATATCAAATATTGAGGCAGCATATTCTAATGCATATCCTATAATAATGCACAACATTTTTGGGGGCTCCCGAGTGGTGCAGTGGTCTAAGGCACTGCATCTCAGTGTTAGAGGCGTCACTACAGACCCTGGTTCGATTCCAGGCTGTATCACAACCGGCCGTGATTGAGAGTCCCATAGGGAGGTGCACAATTGGCCCAGCGAAGTCCGGGTTAGGGTTTGGCCGGTGTAGGTCGTCATTGTAAATAAGAATTTGTTCTTAACTGGCTTGCAGAGCTAAATGTAAAATAATAATAATAATAATAATAATAAACTAAATCAAGATTTGGCACATCATTCTGCACGTTACACATCATGAAATATATTGAGGCAAAACATTTGCCTAAAGACAAAAACTTACAAATAGCTACATAAAACTATTGAAATATGTTGTCATTGAAATATATAGGTCTGTGGCCTATACTGTATTTATATTTTAATACAGTTATCGGTTTTATATTCTTTGTTATGCAAAGAAAATTGCATTTTTTAGTTTCTAGGCAGGTTTCCATTGACCCAGGTTAATTTGACATAAATATATTGGGACATGTGTAATGGAAATGACAGAGTCTACAGCAGAAATGTTCTAAAGATCAACATTTTCATCCATTCGACAAGAGTGTATTTTTCTTTTGTCAAACTGCAAGTTTCACCATGGCACGAACCGTGGGGATACATTGGCATATAATTATTAGAAAGTGGCAAATATTTGCTGGCTTTCGCGGGCTACCTGAGCCATGAAACCGATAGGTGCGAGGTCATTACAGGCTGTCGCCAATAAATGAATGTGCAATTTGCCTGAATGGGTAATGGAAACACTTTGTTCGACACCGTAGGTTTTGTGAAAATATTTTTTTTTTGTTGGTGCGACGTCACTACACCCAGCTGTTTTTATCTACAAGATAGTTACATGTAAACGCATCCTAGCAGGCAATTGTCGCATCAATGTTCCATGCACACTTTCTTAATGTCGACAAGAAACCCCTGGACAAGTTAATGGAAACATACTGTATCTAGTGTCACAGAAAGACAGAATAATCTTGATTTTGTGTTTAGCGGAGATCTGTGTATGTGACACAGAAAGGCAAAAAAAAAGCATCTGACGATGTAGCAGTTTACGAGTGGACTGGTTTGAGGCGATCGTTAAATAACCAGCGTTTAAGAGAAACTTTAGTAACAACGGTTAACGATGCTCTTACTTAAGGCTAGGTTCATCGTTGGAACCTAAGATACTTTTGTGGAAACGGCCCCGTAAAATCTCAAAACCTTTCCTTACCTGCCCCTCTACCTACCTTTGTCAGGGTTTGCATTTTTTTTTAAGGGTGTCTCTGTCTTCCAATCTAATCCAATAGACCAAATCGTTTGTGGCAATTAATGACAGAGGCCACGTAATGCTTGGAGCAATCAGATGCTGCTTTCACTGACACAGCTACTATTGAAAAACAGCCCAGCCTTCCCTCATGAGCTAATATCAGACGGTTTAATTACGAGGTACAATTCGTTTTATACAGGATATTCCGTTCTCTCTCGTGACTCGCTATTGAAACAAGCATGCCATGACTATGAAGACGGTATATTCTGAATCGGGTGGATGGAGAATAATCCAAACCTCAATTTATTTTATTTTTTAATCAATACGATTTCGGATTTCAATATTCGATAGTTCTTACACAAAGTGTGCCATGACTATGATAATAATATATTCTGAATCTGGGAGGATGGACAAAAATCCACAGCTTTTTTTTGTTTTTGAAATGTAGTAAAAAAAAATATTCTGGCTTTAAAATCTTCAATAGCTCGGGTGGATGGAGAATAATCCACACCTTCATTCATTCACAAAGCATGCCATGACTATGCAAATTATATTTTCTTAACTCGGGGGAGGATGGACTCTAACTTTTCCAAGCAGTGTTCATGACACAAACTGTTCACACCCCTCTTGTTGGTGGAGAGAATTTTGCAGGTTTAAACCTTATTTTCTGCAATTCTACACATCTTGTCACAGGGTGCAAAGAACATTTTGCAGTTTTAAAGCTAATTTTATGGCAATTCTATACATTTTGCCATGTCTAATGTTTATTCATGTTATATTTGAATGACTACAACAATACAACAATATCTATGGGCAATTTTTTTTATTAAAGAACGTTAGCTGACATGAGCTAGTATAAATAGCTTTCCAAGGTATGCAATGACTAACATGACAAGAGGAACTGATGATGCACTACCCAATTTCGAAATTGCACCTTGTGCATTCTACTATTGCAACTTTCAAGAGTAAATTTAAAGCCGGGCTGAGTTCCTTTAAAAAAGCTGTATTTTAGGGGGGACAAATCAAAGGCAACACATAGAAGGCTAGGCGAAGAAACTACTTACAGACATGATTGATCAACTTTAGCAGACGAATAAGAATTTTATGGGGGAATCCTCGGGTCATTCGACTCCCCGTCACAGAAGACAGCGAACTGCAGACATTTTTTTGCAGTAATTTAGCTGCGTTCCACTTATACTTGTTTTGATCGCAGGGAAGTAGGCTACCATCAACAGCATGAGCCCGCCCCCATGTGACGTTAAAATATCGCAAGGGCAGATGGTAATTGGAGTCTCGTGTCCATTATACAATTACGTGCTGGAGGCAACTATGTGTGACAGGTATGCAGTATGTTTAATTTCTTTTGGGGGGGATATGAGTACATCCGTAGAGATCGGAAGGGATTTCCCTCATATTCCTCTCAAGCTAGATGCGTTGTTCTATTCAAACGTTTGTTGTCTTTTGTCGTCTTCTGTACACAAATGTCACATTTTAATCAAATTCTGGCTGTCTGTACCGTTAAGGTTCATGGTGTAATGGGATAATAGTAAGCCAAAAGCTGAAAGTATCCCATTACATTTTAAGAAAATAGTGGAATGGGCAAAGAAAACCCCTGTCTGCAAAGTAAAAGAAAACGTAATCAACCACAGATTGCTATACGCGAAATTAATAGAAAATTGTCGTACTAGAGACCGATTACCAATATTGCCTTCCACCTGGCTACGGACACAATTAAAAGGTTTAGACAACAGACTGAAATATTTTAATTGGCTTGTTTTACACAGACGTCTTCCGGTCCGATCAACATTATATGATCATAATTTGACCCTGAATAAATTTTGTCCCAGGGACAATTGTTTCGCAATTGAAACAATTCCCCATGTTTTATGGGAATGTTCCTTTGCCAAATTAGTTTGGAGAAAAATTTAACTATTTTTTGAGATTTAAAAAAACATTGATTATGAAGGGGTAGCCAAACATGAACTAAAAAATGTGGAAAGGGTGCAATTATTAGCATTAGTGACTCTGGTGTCCCTTATCAAGACCAAACTTTGGGAGGCCAGATGTGGTGCGGTCAATGACACCCTCAAGTGGTCACCGACGGGATTAGTTGAATTTATAAAACAGGACATTTGGAAAATAATACAATTCGAAATAGATAAGTGGGGCATTGTATCAGTGAAACAGAAATGGAAAGGGATTTACCCTTCACTGTAAATGTTTTTAGAGCCAATTGAAATGTAGGCTAAGCCTTTGTACATATTTGATATACACTGAGGTTTATTCAGAATTCACTTTGGTATATGTATATGTTTGTATTTATAGAATTCTTTGTATTGTTTTTTGGAGATTGTTAGAGGCAAGTTAAACTTGAATGTAATAATACTGGTCAGGTTCTGCAAAACAGCACTTTTTTGAGTAGTTTTGCTATTGTTATATTGTTACACTACTTTTGGATACTGTTTTTATGAATCGATGTTATGTAATGCACTGATTTTGTAATTGTATTTCAATGAGAAATGAAAATAAAAATTATCCCCCCCCCCCCAACAAAAAAAAATAATCTGTATATACACTACATTTCATGTATAATCAAGTAATAATGCATATATAAAAAGATAGGTACATTGCAGTGTTGTTTTAAAATACTGGAGGAATTCATGTTTCTTCAAGTTAAAAAGTACGGATCGGATACATTGTAATTCAATATTATGCCCATAACTAGTAAGAATGTAACTTTATAAAACAATATCACTCGCCATTTTATCGTGATACAAATGTAATAATGTTTTCATTTTACTTCCGCCGCCTTAACCAATAGAATGAAGACGCACTCTCAGTCGCCAGCTTGTCAAGGGTTGTTGAGTAGCTAGCTAGTAAAGTAACGTTAGCCAGCTAAAGAAGCACCAAAGAAACTGAGCACAGTCTTATTTCCAAAAATAGTTTTCTCGCTGGGGTTTCATCGACGGTTTGGTTGAAATACCCTTTTTGGGTTGGGAGACCCGGCGTTGTTTGTGAGACTGGGACTGACACGGAATAATAGGGATATTTGTGTTGCAATACGAAAGAAGACATCACCACCGGCGTTCAGTCTTGTTTGTTAATTAGCTAGTTAACTAGCTGCTAGCCAGCAAGCAAGCTAACCTAATGGAGATCCTCCCTGTTCTTTGGAGTATACACCTGATCATAGACTGGGAAATCACACTAGTAGTGAACACGAGGAGCTTCGTGTGTGATTCGAAGTATATGGACATAGCTACTAGCTAGCTAGCAAGTTGGCTAGGTACACGTCAACTGTACAGATGTCAACTGGTTCACTTGTTAAGCCAGCTAGCTAATTAATTATCCTTAGCTGCCAGGGGTAACATGCCTTGTCATTGTGTACATATCAAGTAACCTGTTAGTTGTTGACAGTTGCTATCCCTTACGAAAAAACGTTGCAGTATAACAGAAGTTAAAGTGCTATATAACTGCAGTATTCTGCAAATACTGCGTCCAATTTTTTTTTAACTGCAGTGATTTTGCAGTGTAACTACTGTTACAGTGACTGCACTGTATTATTCTGCAGTTACTGCGTCCAAAATACCACAGTCTACTGCACGTTTACTGCCATTTCAAAACTGCAATCTTTTTTTGTACGGTATGGGTTAATGTGACATTGTTGTCAATTAGCCATTTTGACAACTAGCTTGACAGCTAAAACCATCAACTGTAGTGGAGACAGCCAGTTGTCAACTTTATGAACTCTTGGTGCTTGTCCATGAGGCCACACCATGCAGAGGAAATGCGTTGGATTATTTGATATTTCTGGGGCGTCATTGAGAGCACAGTAACACCTACTTGTGTACAGACCTGTCAAAGATTAAATGGGAGAAAAACTGTTTTGCTCGCCACAGGATTCTCCTGGCATTTCTATGATGCTGAGAGCCCTACTCCTCACAAGCCTTCTTAGCTGGGCCAATGGCCAAGAAGGTCTGACCATGTTACCTGAAGAAAAGACCAAAATCAGGTGAGATAACAACCGCGTATGATCACACACTCCAGCATTACCCAATGCCCACCTCTCCTGAGTGGCAAAGTCCATACTATAAAGATGAAGGGACTAAATCATTAAACACACCATCACTATCTATCCGTCCACTTGTCTGTTAGAAATGACTTGGTTATGTTGATTTTGTATATTTCTTTCTGTTACAGGGACCAGATTGTTGAGATGTTTGATCATGCCTATGGCAGCTATATGGTAAGTCTGTGTCTGACCACATAATTGCCACTTTCAACTACACTGAGCAAAGTTGGATGTTTCAACCCGTAGCTATTGTTGTCCATCTGTATTACTGACCATGTCGCAGGCCAGGGCATGCTGCTGTTTACGGTTTCATTATGGTTGATGTTAGGGCTGTGATAATACCAGTACTGCAATCTTTTTTTCATGGCAAAATGAAAACACGAAGCAGAGAACTTTTTGGTCCTTTAATGTTATGTTAAATATTGTGTACTAGAGCTTGGAAAAGATATAAATGTGACTCTGGATGACATCATAATGCTGTTTGTTTCCAACATTATGGCTGTTTCCCTGAAGAAGTCAAATCCGCTTGGTGTTTTGTATCCTTGCCACGATACTAACAAATATCGCAATACTGGTATCATCCCAGCCCTAGTTGATATTATGTTACTGCTCAAACCAGGCTCTCTAACTTGACTGTGTGTCATACACTCGGCCTATACTTCTAAGTTCAAACCAGTGGAGGCTGCTGAGGGGAGAACGGCTCATAATAATGGCTGGTATGGAATGGTATCAAATGTTGTTTCCATTGTTTGATACTGTTCCATTTACTGCATTCAAGCCATTACTATGAGCCATCCTCCCCTCAGCAACCTCCTCTGGTTCAAACATTTAATCAAATGTTCCTCCTATTGAGTATGTGTACCGTACCCTGACTGTAGCCCCGTGCCCTGATTCTGCCACAGAAATATGCATACCCAGCGGACGAGCTGATGCCTCTGAGCTGCAGGGGGAGAGTGCGTGGCCTGGAGCCCAACAGGGGAGACATCGATGACTCTCTGGGGAAGTGAGTATAACTGCACGGAAAGCCTCCTCACAACATGTGGTTTCTCTGAGTTTAGCCTTTGTGGTGATTTTAGCTGTTTATCGGCTTACTTTTGTACTCAAAGGGGTCTCTTGATGTATAGAGAGAGACAGCCACTCAGCCAACTCAGTCTCATAATGGATTCATTATGTGTCTGTTATGTCATCCCCTGCACTGATGGAGGGACGGGGGCTAGGTAGAGAAAGATGTCCCATGTTTTTCAATATATAATTTTCATAGGAAAAGGAAATTAATTGAGGTGCGTTGTGAAATCATGTGGGGAAAACCTAGCCTATTATGAAATTACAAGGAAGGAACACATCTCTTAAGGGAATCCGACCTCTCTCTGATTCTTCCTTAAGACCTTGTAAAACACACTTAACCTGGAAGCACAATAGACGATGAGACTACATGGTGAAGCTGACATGGCGCAGGATCCAGTTCCTCTGCTGTGCGCCATCCTCCTGACCTGGGTCATATGTATTAAGCACCAAATGGAAGAAAATGACTGAAACTGTTGCAAAACATTTGCTATGGTGTGCTCTGATTCAGAGGGGTTGGGTTAAATGTGGAAGACACATTTCAAAGGTATATTTTGAATGCATTCAGTTGTACAACTGACTAGGTATCCCCCTTTCCTTAATGAATATAGCCCTGTTTTCTCTCTTAGGTTCTCCCTCACACTGGTTGACACCCTGGATACTTTAGTGGTGAGTGTCTTATCCTGTCTGTCTAAGTTTTTGAGCCAGCTATACGAACACAAATGTCTGTAGAGAAATCAATGAGCAAATGGGATCCATTGTCCTGAAACCCCTCAGAGCCACACACATACAGTCAATGGCAGTATATATTAAATGGATAGTCCTTCTTACGGTTCTGGAAACCTGAGCAAAAAATCATTGAAATGTCGTAATTCACAGGAATTATTCAAATAGCTATGTGTTTTTATGTAAGTCTTTTTTTGCCTAAGTAATGAAACACTTATTTATTCTGTCTATTACCCTATTAACGCATTTGTCTTGTACATATGTCCAGGTGTTGAACAAGCTGGATGAATTTGAGGATGCAGTTAGGAGGACTTTAAGGGATGTCAGGCTGGACAATGATGTGGTGGTGTCTGTGTTTGAGACCAACATCCGAGTCCTGGGGTACGAACCTATGCAATGCATTGTCTCACTCCTACACAGAGCTTCACCAAGATTGTGTACGATACTGGTCCAAATGTCTTATTGACTGTATGATAAAATAACTATATGACTTCATAATATAGGGCTGTCAGTATTTTTATATTGAGATGAATGGGAAATTGGCTGGGCATTGCCACATGCTCACCACACCATCTTGCCCACCACACCATCATCTTGCTCTCCCTACAGAGGCTTGCTGGGGGCGCATGTGATGGCTGACATGCTCCGTCAGCGGGGGGAGAGGATGCAGTGGTACAGAGATGAGCTGCTCCACATGGCCAAGGAGCTGGGCCACAGACTGCTGCCTGCCTTCAACACTACCAGTGGCCTTCCCTACCCCAGGGTAACACACCTCACTCAGTCTCCATGCTTCTGTTTTTTTCGGGACCCCTGGGTGAAAAACGTTGTTTATCAGAACTTCCACAATGTCACATGAACGGAAAAGTACCAGATTCAGGTCTGACCGGACTGTCCAGTCAAATATGAATAGAGGATTAAAAGTGATTCAAGAAGGCTTTGTAGTCTTATTACTATCTGACAATATGCATGTAGTACATTCAATATACTTTCTTCTTGTCTGTTTGTTTCCAGGTAAACCTGAGGTATGGGGTCCTTAACCCCCTGTCACGCACAGGCACTGAGTCGGACACCTGTACAGCTTGTGCAGGGACCATGATTCTGGAGTTTGCTGCTCTCAGTCGGCTGTCTGGGGAGGCTGTGTTCGAGGTACATTAGTAATTCCAGTAATAATCGATAGTGTTGTTTTGTATTTATTGGCCAGTGTGTATGAAGATAATATCCCTGTGTTTCTGTGTCCCACAGGAGCATGCTAGGAAAGCATTGGACGTTCTGTGGGAGAAGAGACAGCGAGGAAGTGATCTCGTGGGCACCGTCATCAATATCCACAATGGAGACTGGGTCCGCAGGGGTGAGCCAAAGATCCACTGTCACACACTCAACCATGCAGAAAGTAGAAGTCGACCGATTAAATCGGAATGGACGATTAATTAGGGCCGATTTCAAGTTTTCATAACAATCGGTAATCTGCATTTTTGGACGCCGATTACATTGCACTCCATGAGTACTGCGTGGCAGGCTGACTACCTGTTATGCGAGTGCATCAAGGAGCCAAGGTAAGGTGCTAGGTAGCATTAAACGTATCTTATAAAAAACAATCAATCTTAACATAATCACTAGTTAACTATACATGGTTGATGATCTTACTAGTTTATCTAGCTTGCCCTGCGTTGCATATAATCGATTCGGTGCCTGTTAATTTATCATTGAATCACAGCCTATTTCGCCAAACGGGTGATTTAACAAGCGTATTCGCAAAAAAAGCACTGTCGTTGCACCAATGTGTACCTAACCATAAACATCAATGCCTTTCTTAAAATCAATACACAAGTATATATATTTTTAAACCTGCATATTTAGTTAATATTGCCTGCTAATATGAATTTCTTTTAACTAGGGAAATTGTGTTACTTCTCTTGTGTTCTGTGCAACAGAGTCGGGGTATATGCAGCAGTTTGGGCCGCCTGGCTTGTTGCGACCTGTGTGAAGACTATTTCTTCCTAACAAAGACAGCCAACTTCGCCAAATGGGGGATGATTTAACAAAAGCGCTTTTGCGGGGGGAAAAAGAACAATCGTTGCATGACTGTACCTAACCATAAACATCAATGCCTTTCTTAAAATCAATACACAGAAGTATATTTTTTTTAACCTGCATATTTAGTTAAAATAAATTCATGTTAGCAGGCAATATTAAACTAGGGAAATTGTGTCACTTCTCTTGCGTTCATTGCACGCAGAGTCAGGGTATATGCAACAGTTTGGGCCACCTGGCTCGTTGCGAACTAATTTGCCAGAATTTTACGTAATTATGACATAACATTGAAGGTTGTGCAATGTAACAGAAATATTTAGACTTATGGATGCCACCCGTTAGATAAAATACGGAACGGTTCCGTATTTCACTGAAAGAATAAACGTTTTGTTTTCGAAATGATAGTTTCCGGATTTGACCATATTAATGACCTACGGCTCGTATTTCTGTGTGTTATTATGTTATAATTAAGTCTATGATTTGATAGAGCAGTCTGACTGAGCGGTGGTAGGCAGCAGCAGGCTCGTAAGCATTCATTCAAACAGCACTTTCCTGTGTTTGTCAGCAGCTCTTCGCAATGCTTCAAGCATTGCGCTGTTTATGACTCCAAGCCTATCAACTCCCGAGATCAGGCTGGCAATACTACAGTACCTATTAGAACATCCAATAGTCAAAGGTATATGAAATGCAAATGGTATTGAGAGAAATAGTCCTATAATAACTACAACCTAAAACTTCTTACCTGGGAATATTGAAGACTCATGTTAAAGGAACCACCAGCTTTCATATGTTCTCATGTTCTGAGCAAGGAACTTAAACGTTAGCTTTTTTACATGGCACATATTGCACTTTTACTTTCTTCTCCAGCACTTTGTTTTTGCATTATTTCAACCAAATTGAACATGTTTCATAATTTTTTGGAGACTAAATTGATTTTGATGTATTATATTAAGTTAAAATAAAAGTGTTCATTGTTCATTCAGTATTGTTGTCATTATTACAAATATATATAAAAATCGTCCGATTTAATCGGTATCGGCTTTTTTTGGTCCTCCAATAATCGGTATCGGCGTTGAAAAATCATAATCGGTCGACCTCTAGCAGAAAGCACACACTCGCCCTCACCTTCACACATAGTCAACCACTCTAATTTAAAGTCAAAATGTATCCGTAGGAACAAACATTTTATCACCTCGCATCATGTGATGACGCATTGTCCCACTCAGTTCCTTTATATACTATTTAGTCACTTCCAATACTACTAGTTTGGTTTTGAATACGTGTCTCTGCTTGTTTTGTTATTTACATTAGCTCAGTCAGGTCCTATATTAACAGTATCTCCCCTCCTCTGTGTATCTTCAGACAGTGGTGTGGGTGCTGGCATTGACTCCTACTATGAGTACCTAATGAAGGCCTACATTCTATTGGGAGACAACGTTTACCTGGAGAGGTTCAACACTGTGAGACTCTACTGTACTATCACCAGCTGCAGATATATTGCAATGTATTGCTCTATGCTTGTAGATAACACTCCAAATTCTCAGACACCATTTACATTTGAATTTAAAATGCTACCTGCATCCAAATTGTAGAACCAGACAACAAAAAATGCATGTTCATATCAAATGCTCTTAGTTCAGATTAACTGTGGTCAGACAGAAATCCGATAAAACAAGATGTACATTAGTATGACGTGTAAACGGGGTCTCAGTCACATCAGTGATCTAACCCCCCCCCCCCATATCAAAACATCATGCATAATGTAGGTATCTTTAGTGACCCCGGCTGTCTGTTGTCTCCTACAGCATTACAGCGCCATCATGAAGTACATCAGCCAGCCTCCGCTGCTGCTCAATGTGCACATGCACAACCCCACGGTGAGCGTCCGCAGCTGGATGGACTCCCTACTTGCCTTCTTCCCCGGCCTGCAGGTGAGTCCCATAACACGTCATCTATCATCGCCACTTGTCAGGGTTATGGTTAGCCCCCCTGCCTCTAATAATTTGACATAGCATGCATCCCAAATGGCATCCTATTGCCTATACAGTGCACTACTTTTTTGGGGGGCCCATATTGTGCTATTTGGAATACAAATATGACATAAGTGAACAATGAGACACTCTGTTTGTATCATGACATCATCATGACCACATCTCTTTCCACTACAGCAGAAGAAGGTTCTTTGGTTTTTAGGTTGAGTTTCTATAGTTTTCAAGTGGGTTGTATGATCAAGTATACTCTCTGAAAGGGAATCGTTCATAGTAAAGACTGCCTTATCAACCTCTTCAATATAGGTTTTGAGAGGAGACCTGAAACCAGCCATAGAGACCCATGAAATGCTCTACCAGGTCACCAAGCAACACAAGTTTCTCCCTGAGGTCAGAAAAAGTGACATTTGAGTCAAGAGGATAAAATCTGCTCTCAGCTCTGCTTGACTGCATGGTATTCCTCACGTTGCAGGCTTTCACCACAGAGTTCAGAGTTCATTGGGGTCAACACCCTCTGAGGCCAGAGTTTGCAGAAAGCACCTACTACCTCTACAAGGTAATGCTGTTCCCGCTGTGAAAAGCCAACGTGCATAGTAAATGGTGTACTCTGAACTGGTTGAGAGGGGCTGGGAATGGGATAAACCATGTTTTCCCTTCCACAGGCCACAGGTGACCCCTACTACCTCAGAGTGGGCCAGTCCATAGTGGAGAAGCTCAATGCTCATACCAGGGTGCCTTGTGGGTTTGCAGCCGTGCAGGATGTCCGCACAGGGACCCACGAGGATAGGTAGGGGAACACAGTGAAACATATGGGTTAAAATCTGAAACCTCAGGTCATTCCACTGATTCCTTCTCACTCCAGCCTTCAACTGCTATTTACAATATTACTAATGGATATGTTGGTCTTTAGTAAGAGAGCTCAAATGACAGTGTCATGTGACACATTATTTGTTCTGTTCAAGTGATTTCAAACATTCCCTTTCTCTTTAGGATGGACTCATTCTTCCTAGCGGAGATGTTTAAGTACCTGTACCTTCTGTTCTCTGAGAAGAACCAGCTTCACTTCGACATCGACGAATACATCTTCACCACCGAGGCCCACCTGCTGCCTGTCTCCCTGTCCACTTCACAGCCCCCCTGTCGGGGCAACAACACGGTGAGGCTCAGTCAGTTACCAACAGTTGTGTTATGGTCAGAGGAGCTGAAACTGATTTGCCATATGGTGTCTATTTGAACCAGCTGTCCAGTTATGAACGGGTGTTATGTTATGGTCAGAAGAGCTGAAACTGATCCGCCATTTTGTGTCTATACGTTCCAGGAAGCGCCCACTGCCGTGGAGGAGGACCTGTTCACCTACTCGTGCCCCAGCACCCAGACCCTGTTCCCCAACAACCCCTCCTTTGCCAAGACCATAAGGGACAGCTACAAGTACCTGACTGGGGTGGGCCGGGCATTTCACGCTTCACCTGACAGGTGTGTCTGTGTCCATGTTCATATGTTGTTGTAAATAGCTGCACATTCACTAAGATTTATTATTTAAAATGTTCCTTTTGTTACATCCTTCGTGTTAACCCCGGCATCCAAAAATTATACAACTTGAATAAACGCTTGGCGGTAAGGATGACATCAGTGGTGTAGCCTACTGGCGATACTGATATCACTTATTGATATCTGCTGTACATAGCGCATTGATGTGAACCACACTGCTGCTCTCTCATTTAGCTATTTGCGCCTTACGGATGGATTGTGGTTGTTGTGGATGGCTGTTTAAATGTGTAGGCCTATGTGTATTTTAACACATATATATATATATATATATATATATATATATATATATATATATATATATATATATATATATATATATATATATATATATATATATATATATATATATATATATATATATATATATATATATATATATAATGGTTGAATTGAATGAGTTTAACCACCTATCAATCATTGTTTTTGTGAACCGTGGACAGCCAATGAAAAATGCTCTCTTGCTACAGCTTCATAGTGTGGTTTGCAGCCTTTCAAATAAATGTTTGAGGGAGTTCCTCCATTCTAAACTCCTCTATGGTATATTGTGCTTCAGTCCATACTGTTAAAGTAGTTTAATTTAAGAAGAGTCTGGCTTTTATTGCTCGATCTAATTCATGCTGATAAAAAAAAATCCAAAGACCTAATGGACACATGCTTAAACTCTCACACTTTTGATAGACTTGAAACAAATTATCGAGATGTGAAAGTGACGCCAAAAAAAACAGACAAAAGGCCTGTTTGCAACATATGGCATTACATTTTCACATGCAAATGGCTCTTTTCTGTAGTTCTCAAAGCATGCAATTCCATGAGCAGCTTTTTTTCTTTACTAAGCAATGAGCCCAATCAATCCTCCATGACAACAAAATCATAAACAACAGAGTAGGCTAATACATCCTTAATTGTTGGGTTTTGCTCAGGTAAAACAATTTGGGTAATCTATATTTCCAAGTACTTTTTTTGTGGATCAAGGGATATTAAATTGATTGGAAGGACTGAAAATCTGAACGACTTTTGCTTTTAATGTAAAGATATGGCCTTATCATATTATTATATGTAGTAGAAATTGGTTAGAAGAAGCCTACATAACCAACACATAAAGGAAAATGAAACATCATTTATGGCCAGCTATGTAAACTCTAACATTGATTTATCCTGCTATAAATGCCGTTCAATTGGTAATATACGTTTTTTGTTGTTTTTTTGCTTCTAGAAGTAGAACAATTTATATTACCTCTTAAAGGAAAAATCCACCCAAAACCACAAATTCCTGCAATTTACAGTGTTAAATAACACTGTGACAACAATATCTTCTGTGAACAAATTATTAATGTTGTTGTTATTATAAGGTTGGTAGCAACGGGAAAATCATTGTGGAAATCTGCAGCTCACGCCGACTACAAAACCCACAATCCAATGCTCTATGGATTGGCTGGCTAGCTAGTTAGCAAACGTAGCTACACACAATAATACCAAAGTCTATATCAGAATGTGTATTAGGTAGTTAAGTGTAAAATGGCCTAAACAAACTCCACTCTCAATTTAGGAGTATACAATCTCACTATGTTTACACTGTAGATTGATGTGCTTCGCAGAGTGTAATCTGACATGCAATGGCCAGGCAACAGCACCATGCAATGTACCCTGGATTGAAGAGGCAGACAAATAGGAGAAATATGGTGGACCCTCTGTTAAATTACACATTTCTTGAGGTCAGAGTATCGCAAAAATATGATCAATGACTCATTGGAAAGAAGACAACCTCCCGCGTTTTGACATCGGACGGTTTTGTAATGTAAAATAGATGTTTTCACAATCTAAAAGTCGTAATCATATTAACTCCCAGTGTAGTGTTAGCGGCTTTATCGCAATGACACGTCACAGACTGAGTAATCCAGAAACGTCACAGGGGCTATAAAACTGAAGTGTCCGTTTAGAACGTTTTATCACCACCAAATATGGTAGTGAGAGGAAGTTTCAGTCGCGGGTAGTGGGAGAGGATGGAACTAGGTGAAACTGGGACGACATTCTGCAAAATCCTATCCAACCCTAATGTGGAGTATTGTCTAAGGATTACAAGTTTTCACATGCTCCCCTGATAAAAACATATGTGCTTTATCTGCCACCTTGAGGAAAAGTAGTTTGAAAATTCTAACATACTTTATGTAAAATACATTTTGTGTGTTTCTGAACATTGCACCATGCTGCCTTGTTGACAATATGACCAGGCAGCGCAGATGACTATTTGATTTGAGAGGGGACTCCCTCACCGCTTTTGCCCGGGGTCTACCCCAGTTTAGCTTAATCAAACTCCCTATCTGATGATTGTGTGTTTGCAGGGGCATCGAGCTGCCACTTCACGACCACGGTATGGAGCCAGTGGAGTTTCTGAGGAGCATGGGCATCTCCCTCACCCCACTGAATGACGCTGGGGCAACAGACACACATGGGGTAAGATGATTGAGCAGCTTATTTATCTATAGCACTCTATTGCCTCTAGGTCTGCATCCCAAATGACACCCTGTTTCCTATATAGTGCACTACTTGTGACCAGAACCCTATGGGCCATGGTCAAATGTAGTGAACTATATAGGGAATATGGTGCAATTTGGGATGTGGTCTAGCATTCTATTGTCTCTATTGCTTAGCAGGGCAACATTACTCTGTCTCCATCATGCTCCTGTGTAATTCATTTCACCAATGTCTTTCTTTTAATGAGGCACATGAAGGTGTTTACAGGGTGAAACTGGTGGCAGAGGTGACCCAGACCCCAGAGGAGGAAGTAGTGCCCCTCATCGTTCAGCTCATATCCCCCCCGTATCTGGGTAGAACGGTCCTGACTGCTGGACCAGCCAAGTTTGGAATGGACCTAATCAAGCAGGAGCATGGGGTGAGCTTTCTTGAATCTTGCATTTATTTGTATTTGCTTTCTATGTCACTCAGAATATTGATAAAAGACAGGCATGCATCTCCTAGTCCTCTTAAATGTATCACCCAAAGACTCAAATTTAAATATTTACCCATGTCAGCATTAGTTTGGGATATTTCTGGAGCTCTTTGGATGTCTGCATGTGTCACTACTGTATGGAGTATTTAAAGGAATCTCTCCTCCCTTCTCTCTCACACACACACACACACCCTGTTCCTCTCCAAGGTGAAGGGCAGCATTGTGAAGACCTCTCCCTACACAGCATGTGGGCCCATAGAGAATGCTCAGGAGCTGAGTGGGCACATTGCACTTGCACTGCGTGGCGACTGCATGTTTGCTGCCAAGGCCCGCAGGCTACAGGAGGCGGGGGCTATCGGAGTCATCTTCATAGGTGAGGGAAAAAGACACACACCAATTCTGCCTTTCTCATATTACACCCACACAGTCCATAATATCAGGACACAGCCTGTTACTCTGCTGTAAGAGTCAGGAGCTTAGGGAAAGAGTTTAGTGGGGCTTAACCTAGTTTGAGAAGGCCATGTTGGTCTGCATTGTTAGTGCACTACTGTCTATTGTAACTACTTACAATCACTCACTTTTTTGTGAATTTACAGTAGTTCCGTGTTTTACCCTTCTAAGTTAGTCCCCTAACAGGCTTTGATTGACATGCCATTCCTTTTTTCATCCATGTCACTCACAAGCCTTATCCTCAGAGATGCAAACTAGTCACCTTTCGTTTTGAATCCAAAATAGGTGACCTACGTGTAGATCCGATGACAAAAGTTTTGGAGGGGAGGGGTTGGATCACTGCTGGCTGTAAGCGAACGAGAGATTCGCGTTTGGAGCAATACTAGCGTCCGTAGGCTCAGCCAATCTTTCACATAACAATAGAATGCAGCGCAGCATGCGGCTAACACGGAACCCAGACCGGCTGCGCGCGTGCGCCATCGTGCATAAATTTATTTTGTCCCCCTACACCAAACGCGATCACGACACGCAGGTTAAAATATCAAAACAAACTCTGAACCAATGACATTAATTTAGGGACAGGTTCGAAAAGCATTAAACATGTATGGCAATTTAGCTAGTTAGCTTGCACTTGCTAGCTAATTTGTTCTATTTAGCTAGCTTGCTGTTGCTAGCTAATTTGTCCTGGGATATAAACATTGAGTTGTTATTTTACCTGAAATGCACAAGGTCTTCTACTCCGACAATTCATCCACACATAAAACGGCCAACCGACTCGTTTCTAGTCATCTCTCCTCCTTCCAGGCTTTTTCATCTTTGAACTTATATGGTGATTGGCATCTACACTTTTACCACGACAACCGGCAAAACATTTCGTCTTTCAATCACCCACGTATAACCAATGAGGAAATGGCACGTGGGTACCAATGAGGAGATGCGAGAGGCAGGACTTCCAGCTCGATCTGCGTCAGAAATAGAAAGGAGGTATACTTTAGCCCTTGGCATCGCAGACGCTCGTTGGCGCGCGCGAGCGAGCAGTGTGGGTGCAATAATTGAATAACACAGATGTCAAAATTTATTTTGTGGAGCTCGCGCACGCGACGTGTCCGGTCTGATCAGCATGTGAAGAAAGAAGAGACAACCAATTGACAAGTAACAGCATCAGTGGTGGTGAAGCGCACTTCATGAGCTGTAACCGAAAAACATTTGGAAAGTTTGAGGTGAGGGAGAACGTGTGGTGGAACAAGTATTAGCATTGTTAAGTATCTTGCTAGCTGGATCGAATTCTCCGTTAGCCAGAGTAATGTTGAGCAACATTAGCCAATTTAACTGATCAAATAATTGAGTTTATCGTGTGAAAAATAGCTTGCTAATAAAGTCAAACAGCCAACGTTAGCTAGCTAACGTTACAACATCAGATGAGCTATCATTATTAACCTAACCAATTCGCTCTAGTATTAACTGGTATACGACTCTTTGTCGTTTCTCAAGTTATAACGCATTAGTTGCTTACTGGACTCTGGCAATCTGTGTGAAACTAGTTAACGTAACTAGATAACGAACTATCCACGATCTGTTAACTAATCTGTTCCCTCTACAGTATGTGGTTAATTTTCAGAATGTGAATGCCTCCTTTTTTCAGTTCGCTGCAGCTAGCGACTGGAACGAGCTGCAACAAACACTCAAACTGAACAGTTTTTTCTCAGTTTTATCTCTTCATTCAAAGACTCAATCATGGACACTTACTGACAGTTGTGGCTGCTTTGTGTGATGTATTGTTGTCCCTACCTTCTTCACCTTTGTGCTGTTGACTGTGCCCAATAATGTTTGTATCAACTGTATTTATGTAGCACTTCTTACATCAGCTGATATCTCAAAGTGCTGTACAGAAACCCAGCCTAAAACAGCAAGCAATGCAGGTGTAGAAGCACGGTGGCTAGGAAAAACTCCCTAGGAAGAAACCTAGAGAGGAACCAGGCTATGAGTGGTGGCCAGTCTTCTTCTGGCTGTGCCGGGTGGAGATTATAACAGAACATGGCCAAGATGTTCAAATGTTCATAAATGACCAGCATGGTCAAATAATATAATAATAATAATCACAGTAGTTGTCGAGGGTGCAACAGGTCAGCACCTCAGGAGTAAATGTCAGTTGGCTTTTCATAGCCGATCATTGAGAGTATCTCTACCGCTCCTGCTGTCTCTAGAGAGTTGAAACAGCAGGTCTGGGACAGGTAGCACGTCCGGTGAACGGGTCAGGGTTCCATAGCCGCAGGCAGAACAGTTGAAACTGGAGCAGCAGCCCGGCCAGGTGGACTGGGGACAGCAAGGAGTCATCCTGCCAGGTAGTCCTGAGGCATGGTCCTAGGGCTCAGGTCCTCCGAGAGAGAAAGAGAGAATTAGAGAGAGCATACTTAAATTCACACAGGACACCGGATAAGACAGGAGAAATACTCCAGATATAAGACTAACCCTAGCCCCCCGACACATAAACTACTGCAGCATAAATACTGGAGGTTGAGACAGGAGGGGTCAGGAGACACTGTGGCATGTTTTGTGCTGCTACCATGACCGAGGTAAAGACAGTTTCGGGTTGGATATTCGCCTGTAGTTTTCCTTATGTCCACCAACAGCAGTTAGGGACCGTCAACATGGTGACAAATCAACATTTTCAAATTTCAATAGCTATCTAACCATTACTCCTAAAACATTCAAAACTGGTTCTAGCTAACCCGATGGCATAGACACACATTGCACACATTTATTTTTGGTTGATTTACATCTCGCACTATTTTAAATTATTTACATTTTTGAATTTCAATAGCTCATTGGTCACATGACCGACTGGACTCAAAGAAGGTTCAGAATGTCCACTGACTACCCTTCTATATTGCACACCCTTTAGTTTGTCCATTTTCATCTCACAAGATTTCACATGAATTTTTTTACATTTAAAATTTCAATAGCTCCTTGGTCATGTGACCTAGTGACTTCAAATAAGGTTCATAATGTCCACTGAGTGGGCCCTACACATTGCACACCCTTTAGTTTGTCCATTTTCATCGCACACCTTTTTACATGAATTTTTTTACATTTAAAATTTCAATAGCTCCTTGGTCATGTGACCTAGTGACTTCAAATAAGGTTCATAATGTCCACTGAGTGGGCCCTACACATTGCACACCCTTTAGTTTGTCCATTTTCATCGCACACCTTTTTACATGAATTTTTTTACATTTAAAATTTCAATAGCTCCTTGGTCATGTGACCTAGTGACTTCAAATAAGGTTCATAATGTCCACTGAGTGGGCCCTACACATTGCACACCCTTTAGTTTGTCCATTTTCATCGCACACCTTTTTACATGAATTTTTTTACATTTAAAATTTCAATAGCTCCTTGGTCATGTGACCTAATGACTTAAAACAAGGTTCAGAATGTCCACTGACTATAACTTCTTATCGCACACTCTGTTTGTCTGCTTTCATATCGTGATATTAGACTTAAATCTGTAAGCTTTGCATGCCTTCATTTCACATGGGTGTTTAAAAATATATATATTCCTACATCTTTTGAGTAAAATCCTTTTTCCAAAATTGATTTAGGTAAATTTTTGTGACGAAGTATAAGGGTTGTGATATGGGTCATTTAATATTAAAATCATTTAAGGGATCAATACATTTCTATATTGCTTCCCCAGTATCTGCATGAACCAAGTGTTTTTGGTTGACCCTGCTTGACAGAAAGAGAAGGAGGAATCGGAACACGCTGCATTCAAATTCAGGTCTTAGTTATTCCATTGTACTGGATCTAATACGTATTAGCATTTTACATACATTCATAAGTGTAATACTTTTTTATGACATACTGTGAAAAACTCTCTTGGCTGCTGGCTCTGTCACTTTCAGACATGTGCAGAGCAGACTGAAAGGGGAAGGGTAACTCTTGACTTGAACCACAGGGGTTCTCTGTAAAGAGAGAGTAATCCAAAAGGCACAGACACACCCCTTGACTTTCAGTTGGCACCCTTGACCTGTATGTATTCTCTCCTGATTGGCTCTGTGGTGCACAGTCTGGCAGTTTTACTAAAGTACCAGAGGTATGAGGAGAGACATCCTCCTTTGTATTTATGGGAACAAATATTTCCTAACACTTTGGACAGTTAGAAGACACAATGCATCAATGCAATAATTTTTTTTTTTTTTTTTTTTACTAATTACTGTCCATGAGTAACCTCAACCTTGTGGGTCTGTGGGTGTTTTGGCCAATAAAGTGCCAACTCAATTCTACCAGTGACGAGTCTCTCATGCCCCTTTGAACGGGGACACAGGGCAATAGTTTTTAATCTAAACCAGCCCTTTGTTACTGGAGTACACTAACCCCTAATTGGGGCTCTTTTCTTGACACGTAGTAGCAGTTTACCAGATAAGTGAAGAAGATCAAAATGTAGATTGTTGTAAGGGTGTATTACATCCTGTGCTGGCCACATTGTCATATCCATTCTGGAATCTGATTGGTAAAATCATAGCTGAAAAATGCCTCTGTGTAAACATTTTCTCCCAAGACAGAACTGCCAAAGGGGGTGGAGTTGCAATCTACTGCAGAGTTCTGTCATACTATCCAGGTCTGTGCCCAAACAGTTCAAACTTCTACTTTTAAAAATCCACCTTTCCAGAAATAAGTCTCTCACTGTTGCCGCTTGTTACAGACCCCAGCTGCACCCTGGACACCATATGTGAATTAATTGCCCCCCATTTATCTTCAGAGTTTGTACTGTTAGGTGACCTAAACTGGGATATGCTTAACACCCCGGCCGTCCTACAATCTAAGCTTGATGCCCTCAATCTCACCCAAATAATCATGGAACCTACCAGGTACAACCCCAAATCCGTAAACTCGGGCACCCTCATAGATATCATCCTGACCAACCTGTCCTCTAAATACACCTCTGCTGTCTTCAATAAGGATCTCAGCCATCACTCAGCCATCACACATGTCAGCAGCATACCACCCTGCATACCACTGCTGGCTTGCTTCTGAAGCTAAGAAGGGTTGGTCCTGGTCAGTCCCTGGATGGGAGACCAGATGCTGCTGGAAGTGGTGTTGGAGGGCCAGTAAGAGGCACTCTTTCCTCTGGTCTAAAAAATATCCCAATGCCCCAGGGCAGTGATTGGGGACACTGCCCTGTGTAGGGTGACGTTTTTCGGATGAGACGTTAAACGGGTGTCCTGACTCTTTGAGGTCATTAAAGATCCCATGGCACTTATCGTAAGAGTAGGGGTGTTAACCCCGGTGTCCTGGCTAAATTCCCAATCTGGCCCTCAAACCATCATGGTCACCTAATAATCCCCAGTTTACAATTGGCTCATTCATCCCCCTCCTCTCCCCTGTAACTATTCCCCAGGTCGTTGCTGCAAATGAGAACGTGTTCTCAGTCAACTTACCTGGTAAAATAACGGTAAAATAAAATAAATAAATAAATAAAATCACTGCCTCATTGCCTGCGTCAGTAATGGGTCCCCGGTCAAACGACCATCCCTCATCATAGTCAAACGCTCCCTAATACACTTCAGCGAGCAGGCCTTTCTAATCGACCTGGCCCGGGTATCCTGGAAAGATATTGACCTCATTCCGTCAGTAGAGGATGCTTGGTTATTCTTTAAAAGTGCTTTCCTCACCATCTTAAATAAGCATGCCCCGTTCAAAAAATGTAGAACCAGGAACAGATTTTGCCATTGGTTCACTCCAGACCTGACTGCCCTTGACCAGCACAAAAACATCCTGTGGCGTACTGCATTAGCATCGAATAGCCCCCGCAATATGCAACTTTTCAGTTAGGAACTTATCGGCAGACTCAACAGCCTTGGTTTCTCAAATAACTGCCTCGCCTGGTTCACAAACTACTTCTCAGATAGAGTTCAGTGTGTCAAATCAGAGGGCCTGTGTTCTGGACTTCCGGCAGTCTCTATGGGGGTGCCACAGGGTTCAATTCTCGGGTCGACTCTTTTCTCTGTATACATCAATGATGTCCCTCTTGCGTCTGGTGGTTCTCTGATCCACTTCTACGAAAACAACACCATTCTGTATACTTCTGGCCCTTCTTTGGACACTGTGTTAACTAACCATACAACTCTCCTTCCGTGGCCTCCAACTGCTCTTATATGCAAGTAAAACTAAATGCATGCTCTTCAACCGATCGCTGCCCGCACTTGCCCGCCCGCCTAGCATCACTACTCTGGACGGTTCTGACTTAGAATATGTGGACAACTACAAATACCTAGGTGTCTGGTTAGATTGTAAACTCTCCTTCCAGACTCGTATTAAGCATCTCCAATCCAAAATTAAATCTAGAACCGGCCTCCTATTTCGCAACAAAGCATCCTTCACTCATGCTGCCAAACATACCCTCGTAAAACTGACTATCCTACCGATCCTCGACTTCGACAATGTCATTTACAAAATAGCCTCCAACACTCTACTCAGACTGCATCCAATTTGCTATCACAGTGCCATCCGTTTCGTCACCAAAGCCCCATATCCTACCCACCACTGCGATCTGTATGCTCTCATAGGCTGGCCCTCGCTTCATATTCGTCGCCAAACCCACTGGCTCCAGGTCATCTATAAGTCCTTGCTAGGTATAGCCCCTCCTTATCTGAGCTCACTGGTCACCATAGCAGCACCCACCCGTAGCACGCGCTCCAGCAGGTATATTTCACTGGTCAACTCCAAAGCCAATTCCTCCTTTGGCCGCCTTTCCTTCCAGTTCTCTGCTGCCAATGACTGGAACGAATTTCAAAAATCACTGAAGCTGGAGACTCATATCTCCCTCATTATCTTTAAGCATCAGCTATCAGAGCAGCTTACAGATCATTGCACCTGTACATAGCCCATTTGTAAATAGCCCATCCAACTACCTCATCCCCATATTGTTATTTATTTTATTTATATATATTTTTTAAATTGCTCCTTTGCACCCCAGTATCTCTACTTGCACATTCATCTTCTGCACATCTATCACTCCAGTGTTTATTTGCGAAATTGTCATTTTTTTTCGCCACTACCGTCTATTTTATTGCCTTACCTCCCTAATCTTACTTAATTTGCACACACTGTATATAGACTTTTCTATTGTGTTATTGACTGTACATTTGTTTATTCCATGTGTAACTCTGTGTTGTTGTTTGTGTCACACTGCTTTGCTTTATCTTGGCCACATTGCAGTTGTGAATGAGAACTTGTTCTCAACTGGCTTACCTGGTTGAATAAAGGTGAAATAAAAAATTAACCTGTCTAGCCCCGGGGTGCCGCTAGCGGCACTCCTCCCACATTCCACTGAAAAGGCAGAGCGCGAAATTCAAAAAATATATATTTTTAAAATATTTAACTTTCACACATTAACAAGTCCAATACAGCTAATGAAAGACACAGATCGTGTGAATCCAGCCAACATGTCCGATTTTTAAAATGTTTTACAGGGAAGACACAATATGTAAATCTATTAGCTAAACACCTTAGCAAAAGACACCATCTTTTCTTTGTCCACCAACACCAGTAGCTATCACCAATTCGGCTAAACTAAGATATTGATAGCCACTAACCAAGAAAAAACCTCATCAGATGACAGTCTGATAACATATTTATGGTATAGGGTAGGTTTTGTTAAAAAAATGTGCATATTTCAGGTAGATATCATAGTTGACAATTGCACCCACCGTCACAAATGACTAGAATAAATACATAGAGCAACGTGTATAACCTAATTACTAATCATCAAACATTTCGTAAAAATACACAGCATACACTAATCGAAAGACACAGATCCTGTGAATACAGACAATATTTCAGATTTTCTAAGTGTCTTACAGCGAAAACACAATAAATCGTTATATTAGCATACCACATGTGCAAACATTACCAGAGCATTGATTCTAGCCAAAGAGAGCGATAACGTAAACATCGCCAAAATATATAAATTTTTTCACTAACCTTCTCAGAATTCTTCAGATGACACTCCTGTAACATCATATTACAACATACATATACAGTTTGTTCGAAAATGTGCATATTTAGCCACCAAAATCATGGTTAGACAATGACAAAAGTTGCCCAGCTGGTCAGACAATGTCGTGCGCCATATTAGACAGTGATCTAGTCGTATACATAAATACTCATAAACGTGACTAAAAAATATAGGGTGGACAGCGATTGATAGACAATTTAATTCTTAATACAATCGCTGATTTACATTTTTTAAATTATCCTTACTTTTCAATACAGTTTGCGCCAAGCGAAGCTACGTCTAACAAAATGACGTCATAAGCGATTAACATTTTTCGACAGAAACACGATTTATCATAAATTGTTCTTACTTTGAGCTGTTCTTCCATCAGAATCTTGGGCAAAGAATCCTTTCTTGGGTCTAATCGTCTTTTGGTCGAAAGCTGTCCTCTTGCCATGTGGAAATGCCCACTGCGTTCGGCATGAACTGGAAACGTGCCCAGAGATTCAAAGTGTCTCAGAAATAAATGTCCCAAAATCGCACTAAACGGATATAAATTGCTATAAAACGGTTTAAATTAACTACCTTATGATGTCTTTAACACCTATTACAAGTAAAAACATGACCGGAGAAATATTACTGGCTACACTAATGCTTGGAAAAAGAGCAGGTCGGTGTCCACCGCGCGTCCGGCGCAGCTGGAAAAGAGTTACTACCTACACGTTGATCTGATTTATAGAGGCTGTGATTGCGCAATCGACTCCATTCAAATTGTCATCACGTAAAGACATCCAGGGGAAGACGTAAGCAGTGTTAGTATCCTCATAGCATTCACATCGACCTTTAAACTGACTCCAGATCAGGGGCCGAGATGTGTGAAATCTGACTCCATGTCAGGGAAATTGCTGTAGAATGAGTTCTGTTCCACTCAGAGACAAAATTTCAACGGCTATAGAAACTAGAGACTGTTTTCTATCCAATAATAATAATAATATGCATATTGTACGAGCAAGAATTGAGTAGGAAGCCATTTAAAAATTACACAATTTCCAGAAAAAGTGACAACAGCACCCCCTATCCTCATGAGGTTAAATAAAATTTAAAAATACTGTATGTGGGAATGTCTTATGTCCGTCCTACATGTAGTGTTGGTACATGGAATATTCCTCAACTGCATATATCATAAATTGCTATTACAAATAGAAGTATTATGTTCAACAACTGACATTTTCAGATATTATTTTGACAAACACACTTTGGTGCTTACAATTCATTCTCTATTGTCATAGATTTGGTGGGCACTGTCATCTCTGATCTTTGTGATATGACTTTCTTTAAGCACGTACTGATGAAACTGTCACTTCATATTTTTTTCTTAGTCTACAAACGCTCATTTATTCACTCTGTGATAGGGTTGGATCCTATATGCTACGTTTATTGTTGTCCTGTAAATGTTTCAGTGCCTATAATTTAGGCTGTGTGTAGAATGGGGCATAAAGGAAATTACCTCTACTACTAAATTACTACTAGATTATAGTGGTTGATATTAACGATGAAAGGAGATTATCTGTCTCCTATTGTGTACTGCTGTTAAATACTGGCGGGGAGGGGGAAATAAGTACTTAGAACTACCAATTATTATAGATAAATATTAAAGAAAAGGGTAAACACAACACTGGACTGAACCCCCTAATTGTCAAACTAATATTAATGTACAACAATATAGAAGAGACATAACTGGAGGTTATGCAATATGGGTGTATATCCACTGCACGCTTCTTAGGTGTGTAATTGACATGACCAAGAAGCTATTGAAATGTAAAACTATGAAAAATGTATGTTACACCGTGTGATTTTACAGTACACAAACAAGTGTGCAATATAGAAGGGTACATTCTGCACCATGTTTGAAGTCACTAGGTCACATGACCAAGGAGCTATTGAAATTTTACATTTTGAAAAATTCATGTAAAATCTTGTGAGATGAAAATGGACAAACTAAAGGGTGTGCAATATAGAAGAGTAGTCAGTGGACATTCTGAACCTTGTTTGAAGTCACTAGGTCACATGACCAAGGAGCTATTGAAATTCGAATGTAAAAAAAGTTTGTACTTTGTTTACGCTCCCTAACTAATTCAACTAGGAATTCAAAATGCTGCTCACATTTCCATATGTTTATTAGCTTTGGAAAGCGAATGAATGTCCAAATCGTGAAAATAAGTCCTGTGCAATGTTGTGCACAATTTTTCCAACATAATGACACTTACTTGGAATCTGTGGCTAAAGTGGTTTGAAAGCTATTGAGGTTTGAAAGCGTGAATATCCGTCGAATATCCAACTTGAAACTGTCTTTACATCGGTGCTACCATGTTATGTGTTGCTGCCTTGGTATGTTGTTGTCTTAGGTCTCTCTTTATGTAGTGTTGTCCAATATTTATATAGTATTTATTTATAGATATTTTTATCCTAGTCCCCGCACGAGGCCTTTTGCTTATTGGTAGACTGTCATTGTAAATAAGAATTTGTTCTTAACTGACTTGCCTAGAAAAATAAATAAATAAAAAGGAACACCACACTTTCCCTCTTTCTCACTTTTTCAATATGGTGAAAAAAAGGGGTATTCCAGGTGTACACTCTGGCTGAAAGAGATCAATTATGCCTACAAAGGGTATCATGCTCTGCTGGCACATTGTAGAACAGATGTCCACAGGCAGAAAGTGTACAATGTAATAATGTGCAGTGTAACCCAAATATATTGTTTTTGTTGTGTTGAACTTGACAGTAATAGATATGTGAGGGTGATTGTCATTATTTTTACTCATTGAACGTTATTTTTGTACACATGTAGCCTTGTGCACTTGATCGATGTCTACTATAGTGGCCACTATAATAGAGCAAAAATAGAATGCCTGTTTGATTAATTCTATTTCTACCTAACGATGTTTTTTTCCCCCAAGTGCAATATTTATATTTGTGTGGTCACAAGCATTCTATTATAAATGCTGTCATGGCTAACTGCAATAGTAGTGGGGGGTTTTCTCAAGATTTGAGTGTAGTAAAGTCTAGTAAACAATTAACATTGGATTGCTTTCTTTACATTTTTTTGCTTTGAGTTAGGTTCACATGAACCACTTTATTTTACACACAGAGACTGATCATATAGATCATATTCTTTTGTTGTTTAATTAGTTAAAACCTGCATTTTCCCCAGCAAGGATTTTCAGTTTGCATCCCTGCTTCCCTACAAAACTAAATTTCCCATGTTTCACTGTCCCTCCTAGACCACCGGGAAGGGAGTAACGGTGCAGAGACGCCCCTGTTCCAGATGGTGGGAGATGGCGGGTCCACGGCTGAAATCACCATCCCTCTGGTTTTCCTGTTCAGCCAGGAGGGGGCGCTGCTCACTTCTGCTCTGGAGGATCACAGCAATGTAGATGTGCTGATGCTGCCCAAGGAGAGACAGCTAGGTAAGAGAGGGGGCCTGTGCAAAGCCTGTGGTCTAGCGGTCAGTCACATATATAATGCTCCCCACCGAAGACCAGGGTTCAATTACCGCATCTATGCTTCCTGCTGTTGTCCCATTTGCTTGTCTCCCCATCTGTTGCCAACAGTCTAAATAAAGTGTAAAATGTAATAAATACATTTTAAAAAGTGGCAGCCTGGCTATGGGGGTTCATTATGAGGATGAAGGGTTCTAAATTTAGCAATGGTCAAATAGCCCAAAAACCTCACTCATGTTTAATTCTGAACTTTAGTATTGTTTTTTTTTGAGGTTCAATGAAAAAAACACTTCTGTAACTTAAATGCAAGATGTTTGAGGTGTAACAGATTACATGTTTTCCACTTACACTGTCTTCTTCTCTCCCTCTGTCCCCTGTCTTTCTCTTTCTTGTTCTCTCTCGGTTTCCCTTCTGATCACTACTCCAGACAAAGCAGATAAGCCCCTGGGGAAGATGAACATCAAGTTCCGCCTGGCAGAAGAGGGGGAGCTAGAGGAGGGGGAGGCCAGAGGCCCCACCCTGAAGTTTGTCCTGGAGAAGGGAGAGGTGGTGTTGGAAGAAGAGGAGTACAGACAGCAAGGAGACAGCTGCTTAACACCTGGAGGCGATCATGTGCCGTGTTCTTATGGACAGACTGCTGCCTCGCCCCCCTCCCACAGCCCCAACGCCCCCAATACAGACCCCGGATCTCAAGACAGTCAGGTTCCTCAACCCCCTCCCACTGACCACGGGCCCTGGGCTCCCCAGCACTGATCCCTGGTCAGTGTCTACAGGCATGTTGCTGTGCCAAGAGAGAGCCCTCACTGCCTTGCCGCACACTCGGGACTGAATTGATCATTTTAACCAAGAGGGGAGCTTAGTGTGACATTCAATCCCACTGACTCACTCACTCTCCCTTCTCTTATAGTTAATAGTTATTGGGACTGCAGTATGTATTCATGTATAGGAAGGGATGGGCATTGGGCAGGGGTAGTGCTACACAAACATAGCTTGTTAGTCTTACCTTGCTACTGTAGCCTCATCCCCAGTTGTATTGTGGTGATGACATAGATTTAGTCAGATGCTTGTAAGAGAATTGATGATGTGCACATTTCAGAGAAATAGCTGAGGTAAGCAGGGAGAGGGGATATTAGGCTGATATAGGGCACCTTTGTCTGAAGCCTTGTGTTTGAGTCTCTGTACTGTAGGCTAGATTGTGTTGAGCTACTGCAATGATGAGGATTTCTTTACTGTCCCCTGTACCAAGATGGTGTCCTGTGAATACAGTGATGTGTGTTAATTTCCACATTGTGGCAAGTAGTGCTGTTTGAAGGGATGCGTTATCACTCACAAGAATAACAAACTATAATGCTTTTCGATAAGGGACCAGTTTCGGTGAACTGATGACTTCAGTCTTATTTATTTTGTACTGGTAAATCAGGGAAATTTAAGAGTGAAAAATACTTGAATGTGTGTGATCGTTACTACACTACCAAATCAAGACCTTGTATCGACCTTAGTCTTGTATTCCATTTTTCAAATGTCAGTTGGTTATTATTAAAGGTAGACTCTGCGATACACGAAGTAACCATCATATCTGGCCGATATCCGTAACAACTAAGACCGTTTAAGTGCCAAACTAAACTTCTCTGCTGTTTTGGACCCGTAGCTACCATGTTGTAGCAGCGTGAAGCGCACCAGTGCATGATATGCAGATACTGTGTGAGAAGAAAGTCTTACATTGCAGTTAACTCAATATCTGCGAAGCTGCTCGTTGCAACTTTAAAACGCTGAGTCTACCTTTTTAAGTTAACGCCAGTGCCTCTTCTAGGTCTTTATCGGATGGTTTTAGCTCTAGGTTTGTACTCTTCCTGTCTTCACCACTGCCACCAGAGTCTTTTAATGCCATGCACTTTGGCACATGGGCATCTTCCTACTAGAGCTATTGTCATGGTGGCGCCACACCCAGGGACTGCTCCTCAAACAGCTCACAGTACACTAAACAGTGTCTGTCTGTGTTTTGTCTGTTTGGTGTCTCTCATTGCAAACAGCCTTTGTATGATTGTCTGTGTGTGGACAGTGTAAAAACATCAGACTGTTCCATTGTTTTCTCTTTCTTTCCATTCATCTTTTTGCAGTGTGAGATGACCTAGGCATGAGTGTGTGTGTGTGTGTATCAAGAAGAGCCATAACGTTTATATTTGTATGGTCAAATGCAGTCACTCACATCTGCGTATTTTATCATTCATTCCTGAGTCTCAATTTTATCTGCCAGATGTTGAATCATTTTTGCATGGGTTTTGTGTAATATATCATTTTAAGGTGTAAAAGTGGGTTATATTCCAATGATCCCTGTGGGAACATGGGAATAGTTTGTAAAGAAAAGCAGTGTTTTGTCATGACAGAGTGTATTCCAAACAGTTAACAGTGTAGTAGACCGGTCATTGTTGCTGCTCACATTTTAAATCTTATTCCAACATTGCCACCTATATACGCGTGTATACAAGTCGAAGTCAACCGGTATACATCTATGGCATCTATGACCATTACTGTCCACTCAGAGGAAAGCGCCATGAGACATTTAAACATAAGTTGACTTTTTAGATATTTATTCCGCAAATATTATTTGCCTTTTGGAAATGTTGATGATAGGAATACCTGAAGCTCCAAAAAGTGCCAAAGTGATTATTGCTGGTAACAGAGTATCAGATTCTAATGTACTTTGTATTTTGTGAAGATTCTTTGAGAGCTGAAGCAACTTGATCTTGTCAATAAATTAAGAATCATGATCTCAGTTTTTTGTGACTAGGTTTTTCTTTTAAGTTCAGTAGCCTACTTGTTTTATTGCTTTATTGTGAGGTTTGGAGACTGATAAAATCCTTTTCTTTCAGGGGAGAGTGGTGACAAACCACAGGCTTATAGCCGGGCCCAGTATACAGACCTGGTCACACGCAAGGACACTGGACATACAGTGAGGGAAAAAAGTATTTGATCCCCTGCTGATTTTGTACGTTTGCCCACTGACAAAGAAATGATCAGTCTATAATTTTAATGGTAGGTTTATTTGAACAGTGAGAGACAGAATAACAACAAAAGAATCCTGAAAAACACGTCAAAAATGTTATACGTTTATTTGCATTTTAATGAGGGAAATATGTATTTGACCCCTCTGCAAAACATGACTTAGTACTTGGTGGCAAAACCCTTGTTGGCAACCTCAGAGGTCAGATGTTTCTTGTAGTTGGCCACCAGGTTTGCACACATCTCAGGACGGATTTTGTCCCACTCCTCTTTGCAGATCTTCTCCAAGTCATTAAGGTTTCGAGGCTGACGTTTGGCAACTCGAACCTTCAGCTCCCAATGTGCGGGAGCACTGGTTGGTCGGGCCATTTAGGTAGTATATACATGAATGTATAGTTAAAGTGACTATGCATATAAGATAAACAGAGAACTATGCAAATAGTCCGGGTAACCATTTGGTTACCTGTTCAGGAGTCTTATGGCTTGGGGGTAAAAACTGTTGAGGCCTTTTCGTCCTAGACTTGGCACTCCGGTACCGCTTGCCATGCGGTAGTAGAGAGAACAGTCTATGGCTGGGGTCTTTGACAATTTTTAGGGCCTTCCTCTGACACCGCCTGGTGTAGAGGTCCTGGATGGCGGGCAGATTTGCCCCAGTGATGTACTGGGTCGTACGCACTACCCTCTGAAGGGCCTTGCGGTCAGAGGCCGAGCAATTGCCGTACCAGACAGGGATGCAACCAGTCAGGATGCTCTTTATGTTGCAGCTGTAGAATCTTTTGAGGAACTCAGGACCCATGCCAAATCTTTTTAGTTTCCTGAGGGGGAATAGGCTTTGTCGTGCCCTCTTCACGACTGTCTTGGTGTGTTTGGACCAATCTAGTTTGTTGTTGATGTGGACACCAAGGAACTTGAAGCTCTCAATCTGCTCCACTACAGCCACGTCGATGAGAATGGGGACGTGCTCGATGCTCCTTTTCCTGCAGTCCACAATCATCTCCTTAGTCTTGGTTACGTTGAGGGATAGATTGTTATTCTGGCACCATCCGGCCAGGTCTCTAACCTCCTCCCTATAGGCTGTCTTGTCGGTGATCAGGCCTACCATTGTTGTGTCGTCAGCAAACGTAATGATGGTGTTGGAGTCGTGCCTGGCCATGCAGTCGTGGGTGAACAGGGAGTACAGGAGAGGACTGAGCACGCACGTGTTGCTACCTACCCTCACCACCTGGGGGCGGCCTGTCAGGAAGTCCAGGATCCAGTTGCAGAAGGAGGTGTTTAGTCCCAGGATCCTTAGCTTGGTGATGAGCTTTGAGGGTACTATGGTGTTGAATGCTGAGCTGTAGTCAATGAACAGCATTCTCACATAGGTGTTCCTTCTGTCCAGGTGGGAAAGGGCAGTGTGGAGTGCAATAGAGATTGCATCATCTGTGGATCTGTTTGGGGCGGTATGCAAATTGGAGTGGGTCTAGGGTTTCTGGGATAATGGTGTTGATGTGAGCTATTACCAGCCTTTCAAAGCACTTCATGGCTACGGACGTGAGGGCTACAGGTCTGTAGTCATTTAGGCAGGTTGCCTTTGTGTTCTTGGGCACAGGGACTATGGTGGTCTGCTTGAAGCATGTTGGTATTACAGACTCAATCGGGGACATGTTGAAAATGTCAGTGAAGACACCTGCCAGTTGATCAGCACATGCCCGAAGCACACGTTCTGGTAATCCGTCTGGCCCCGCTGCCTTGTGTATGTTGACCTGTTTAAAGGTCTTACTCACGTCAGCTACGGAGAGCGTAATCACACAGTCGTCCGGAACAGCTGATGCTCTCATGCATGCCTCAGTGTTGCTTGCCTCGAAGCGAGCATAGAGGTGATTTAGCTCGTCTGGTAGGCTTGTGTCACTGGGCAGCTCTTGGCTGTGCTTCCCTTTGTAGTCTGTAATAGTTTGCAAGCCCTGCCACATCCGACAAGCGTCAGAGCTCCTTGAAAGCGGCAGCTCTAGCCTTTAGCTCGGTGCGGATGTTGCCTGTAATCCATGGCTTCTGGTTGGGAAATATATGTACGGTCACTGTGGGGATGATGTCATCGATGCACTTATTGATGAAGCCGTTGACTGAGGTGGTATACTCCTCAATGCCACTGGATGAATCCCGGAACATATTCCAGTCTGTGCTAGCAAAACAGTCCTGTAGCGCAGTATCCGCGTCATCTGACCACTTCAAAATTGAGCGAGTCACTGGTACTTCCTGCTTTAGTTTTTGCTTATAAGCAGGAATCAGGAGGATATAATTATGGTCAGATTTGCCAAATGGATGGCGAGGGAGAGCTTTGTATGCGTCTCTGTGTGTGGAGTAAAGGTGGTCTAGAGTCCGCCCCCCCCCCCCCCCCCCCCCTCGGTTGCACATTAGGTAAAACGGATTTGTTTGTCTGCATTAAAGTCCCCGGCCACTAGGAGCCCCACTTCTGGATAAGATTTTTCTTGTTTGCTTATGGCTCCCGAGTGGCGCAGCAGTCTAACGCACTGCATCTCAGTGCAAGAGGCGTCACTACAGTCCCTGGTTCGTATCCAGGCTGAATCACATTCGGTCGTGATTGGGAGTCCCATAGGGCGGCACACAGTTGGCCCAGCGTCGCCGGGTTAGGCCGTCATTGTAAATAAAAATTTGTTCTTAACTGACTTTCCTAGTTAAATACAGGTTAAATAAAATGAAAAATGGCCTTATACACCTTGTTGAGTGCGGTCTTACTGCCAGCATCGGTTTGTGGTGGTAAATAGACAGCTGCAAGTAATATAGATGATAACTTTCTTGGTACATAGTGTGGTCTACAGCTTATCATAAGGAATTCTACCTCAGGCGAGCAACACCTCAAGACTTCTTTAATATTAGACATTGCGCACCAGCAGTTATTATCAAATAGACACCCCTTACCAGACGTAGTTACTCTGTCCTGCCGAAGCACGGAGAAGCCAGCCAACACTATATTATCCATGTCTCTGTGAAACATAAGATATTACCGTTTTTAATGTCCTGTTGATAGGACAATCTTAATCGTAGATCGTCCAGTTTGTTTTCCAATGATTGCACGTCGGCCCAGTCTGAGCGTTCCCGTCACTCCCAGAGGAACCCTACTAAGAAAGAAAGCACAGAAACAGCAGAACAGTCCTCCAAGCCATGAGGTAGGCCAATGCTCACTCTATGCTATAGAAAAAAAGGTTTGAAAAGAGTTCTACGGCTGTCCCTATAAGAGAACCTTTTTTGGTTCCAGGTATAAACCTTTTTGGTTACAGATAGAACTATTTTGGGTTCCATGTAGAACCCTCTGTGGAAAGGGTTCTACCTGGAACCAAAAGTTATTCAAAGGGTTCTCCTTTTTTTCTAAGAGTGTATGGGGCAGTTTCCCAGACACATGTAAAACGTAGTCCTGGACTAAAAAGTAAGTTCAGTGGAGAATCTCCATTGAAAATGATTTTAGTCGGTAAAGATGGCGCCGACCGAGATGGCCGCCTCGCTTCGCGTTCCTTGGAAAATATGCAGTATTTTGTTTTTTTATGTGTTATTTCTTACATCGGTACCCCAGGTAATCTTAGGTTTCATTACATACAGTCGGGAGGCGCCTCTTCAACCTCAGGAGGCTGAAGAAATTCGGCTTGTCACAAAAAGCACTCACAAACTTCTACAGATGCACAATCGAGAGCATCCTGTCGGGCTGTATCACCGCCTGGTACGGCAACTGCTCCGCCCACAACCGTAAGGCTCTCCAGAGGGTAGTGAGGTCTGCAGAACGCATAACCGGGGGCAAACTACCTGCCCTCCAGGACACCTACACCACCCGATGTCACAGGAAGGCCATAAAGATCATCAAGGACAACAACCACCCAAGCCACTGCCTGTTCACCCTGCTATCATCCAGAAGGCGAGGTCAGTACAGGTGCATCAAAGCAGGGACCGAGAGACTGAGAAACAGCTTCTATCTCAAGGCCATCAGACTGTTAAACAGCCACCACTAACATTTAGCGGCCGCTGCCAACATACTGACTCAACTCCAGCCACTTTAAAAATGGGAATTGATGGAAATTATGTAAAAATGTACCACTAGCCACTTTAAACAATGCCACTTAATATAATGTTTACATACCCTACATTACCCATCTCATATGTATATACTGTACTCTATATCATCTACTGCATCTTGCCATCTTTATGTAATACATGTACCACTAGCCACTTTAAACTATGCCACTTTATGTTTGCATACCCTACAGTACTCATCTCATATGTATATACCGTACTCTATACCATCTAATGCATCTTGCCTATGCCGTTCTGTACCACCACTCATTCATATATCTTTATGTACATATTCTTTATCCCTTTACACTTGTGTGTGTATAAGGTAGTAGTTGTGGAATTGTTAGGTTAGATTACTTGTTGGTTATTACTGCATTGTCGGAACTAGAAGCACAAGCATTTCGCTACACTCGCATTAACATCTGCTAACCATGTGTATGTGACTAATAAAATTTGATTTGATTTGATTTGATCTGTGTCCGGGAATCTGCCCCTGTATCAGAAAAGTGTTCTGAGATAAGAGGGGTAACGCTTTGAAGGTCATATGTAGCCATGTGATAGGGGTTATTGTAGTGTTTTGGTAATGGTTCTCACACCCTATGATCCATACAGTTACAGAAACTTTATGTATGGCTGGCTGAAGTAAAAGTATTCCCATTGGCTGCCATCAGATAGAAGGCCTGAAGCTGTTCAGCTGTATCAGCCCTGACAGTGGAGCTCTAGATGTGCTCCAACTGGGACCCTTATGAGACAGACGTCACCTTCCTCACCAACGTGACACTAACATGCACTGGTGCTGTAGTCACTTTCTGGGATTTTGGGCAACACTTTTATAGCACAAAAATAGGCTATTGTTAAAAATGTTATTTTCTCAGAAAAAAGAGAGGTTGGGTTATATTGATATTGTGATAGCACTTTAATTTACTTATTAAATAAAGGGGTAATAGTGGAAACAAATGAGCTGCTTAGGTCTACACGTTGTCTCTGGCATAAACATGGACTTTACATTGCGTATATTACCAACAAATATGCATCAGGAAGCTTTGTAAATATTTTCCCTGCTTCTAATACCGATAAGGCTATATATCCTCATACTTTGCTGTATATATGGTTCATATATACAGCGATTACATTGGTGATGTGAAACGAAAAGGAAAACATTTGTTAGCCTACGTTTTTGTGTGACTGGTAGTGGTCAAACCAGAGACAAAGGAACACACCGTCTTTGGTTACACCATAGGCTACACAAGACACACACCTGGCGTTCGCCTACCTGCCTGCGCTGTCTATCAAAGTGCCCAAGCCTGTTTTCTAAACGCGTCATGACGCCGACACCAAGATTTGACGTAGCCTACCTCCACGGTTCACCCGTGCCCCTCCATCTAATCTCGCCTCTCTGTGTATGCTGAATTCCCCGCCTCCCCACTTTTCAACGAGCGCACCGCTATTTTTAGCACTGCCACGGATTAATGTAAAGTGGCGCAGAGACCGTGAACCGGACTGTCCACAAGCATTGTAGGACCTCGCTCTATATCGGTGCATTTGGTGTGTTACTTGTCACGGAAACCACTTGGCACGGATTCGGAAATCGAGTTGGGGAATGATGACAAACGCCATGTCCCCGTTTCTGGCTGTCTTTTCCTAAAGAAGCATTTTCAAGGATGACGCTTTCGAAGCGGATCGAACGACAACCCCGGCCCTCGCTCCTGCCCGTGGTTCTCCTATGTTTCATTCTCACCACTGTCAGTGCCAGCATGCCAGGTAAGCAAATAGTTTAATTCTAGGACAAATTAAACCTTTTTTTTTTAAGGCAGAATTATATTTAGTTTTGTCCCGTATAAAATGAAAATGATTAGCCTGTGCCCTTTTAATGTCTTCTTATTTTAAAAACGTCCCGCATCCAATTTAAAAACAACAAACATAACATTAAAAACATGACATTATTTGGTCATCATTTTATGGAGAAAATTGTTCAAAGGGCACTGAAATGTAAATGTTTATTTCTAATCGTGAGTTGAATCAATGAATTGTGTTTAACGCTCACTGTGCTTTACTACTTAGTGCGTGACGGTAACGTTTTGCTTTTCTAAGAGTTGTGACATCTGATATGCAACAGGGTGCTGCTGCTCTCTACCAAGACAAGTCTACTTTTAGTCTGGTTTACTAAGTCTAGATATGCCTCTGCGCAAACTAAGAAAAAGGGATCGAGAAAAATACATTCTCAATAATTCCCCACTAATTCCCTAACTCGTAATTTAAATTACTCAAAGCGTTTCCGCTCTACAGTTGCACAGTGTATTCCCTAGCAAGTCGAAGGCACTGCATCTATAGGCGTCACTACAGACCCTGGTTCGATTCCAGGCTGTGTCACAAACGGCCGTGATTGGGAGTTCCATAGTGCGGTGCATGATTGGCCCAGCTTCGTCCGGGTTTGGCCGGCCATCATTGTAAATAAGAGTTTGTTCTTATTAACTGACTTGCCTAGTTAAATAAAAAGCTAAAAAATGGATGTGGTCTATATTATTTGACATTTTAAGTAAATGATTTTGTAGTTTTAGCCTGTATTGCATATTATAATTGGTGGAGAAAACATTTAATTTAGTAAATATAATCAAATTAATAAAATAAAATGTAATTGTAATTTCCATGAAAATATTGAACATGTAGGTCTTATTTTACTGATTTAAGTAAATCACCTTTTTATAAGCGACAGATGAGGTTGAAAAGGATGAATTGGAGAATGAATATTATCTGATGATGAGAGGAACTGGCTGACTGACTAGTGATGAGAGCTATCCACACTGAGGCCCTATGAGCAACACAAAAGCTCTTTAACTTGCTGGACTAATCACACACATCCCTCCATTAGCAGTGGCACTCTTTAAATCGTATACACTCATGCTGTTCCCCACAATAACTCAAACGCACTCATACACTCTTTAATATAGTGTAACTCCGGCATATACAGTATAATCCCAAAATGGTGGACCTCTATGTGTGCAATGTATATCTCTACAATACATGTGTACACAGACCTCCTGTATGTTGGCCTGTACTGTTTGTTGAAGCTTCAGAGTAAGGCTTCAAGCATTCAGACAATGTTTACCATTAGGTTTTGTTATGGGTGTATCATCATCCTGATTGACTATAAGCAGGCTGTTGAATTGCTAACATGTTCATGTTATGTAAGCCGAGTACTGTCAAAGAGAATGAAAGCCAGGGATGGAAATGCATCATATAAATCAACCTGTATTTGCATTGGCACCACTTTTGTGTTCTGAGAGCTTCTCCACTGTAAAAATGCCCGCTGTCTTATTCAACTGGCTTCTGTTGATGAACAACACCACATTATAAACATATTCTCTCTCGGCCCTACTTTTAGCTGATTCTCCCTATTGTCATCAGTGTTTTATTTTCAAATGTCAGGTTTGTCATTGCAAAGGCAGTGCCTTTGTGTGGTTTTCTGGCAATCTTGTCACTATTCAGTGATCAGTCGCCTGGGGGCTTGCTTCTGTTAGAGGGAGAGATAACAGTTCAACTGTAATCTCTCCCTCTATTGCTAGTCACAAATAACATGCACGCACGCACACACACTTTTGTGACCCAGATACTGTCCAGATTTTGCAGCACCTATGGGGCCAGGCAGAGAGAGCAGATGGAAATAGTTAAGGGTCTGAACTGACACTGTGACAGAGGCCCACATAGACCACTGACTCGCACTACTGAAGGGGTGTCTCTCTCTCTTTCTCTCTAACCATGTTTCCATCGAAGGTTTTATGCGAGTAAAGTCATGCTGTATGAAAAAAAGACCATGACAGGTTTGGTGGAAACATGAAGTGTTGGTACAATTTCAGAAATGTCAACAGACAAGTTGTTCATTCGACATGGTAGGATATTTTTGTGTCGGTATAATCAATTATGCAACAATTGCGGTGGGAACTCTCATGTTCAAATATTTAAATAATAAACCACCATGTCGAAGTAAACTTGGAGTCACGCAATGATATGCTATACATTGTACTACCACGACGTGGAAAAGCATTATGCGTTTATAGGTAGATGAAACAAGTTATGATGAACTTCATGGTGGTTAAGGGATGGACGGTGATGAGCTTAATGCAAATGTTCTATAAATATTGAGGGTTTTATTTGAATGCTGGTGACATGATGATCGACGCTTGGCTGGTAATATCAAATAAAAATGATATTGCTCTTATTTATATTTCATCATACAACCTACCCTGTCCACTTTGTCAGCAAACTGTTGTCTAGAGAACATGTGCCGAAACCAGATAGGGAAAGTTTGCTTTTAATTTGTTTTTTATGTAAATGGCATGTTATAGAAGTGTCCAGACACGTTCTTTTAAACGATTTTACTTGTTTTTGAGAAACTTAACCACAACCAGGCTTGGATAACACTGGAGGCCGATTCAGTCTCCACACAGTTGGGTAAAGTTGCTTTTAGTTTTTTTGTGCCCATTATGTGGAACAACTTCCAGACCTCTCTGAAATTAGATGTTCTGGTCCCCCTTGATCAGTTAAGAGTCATGATTGGATACCTCTGTTGATAAATGTATTTTTCTTATTATATTTTGTATATTGTATGTTGTCCATTTCTAAAAGGACAAGTACGTTTCTCAAAAACAAGTGAAATTGCTAAAAAAAAATATCTATAACACTCCATTTACATAAAAAATTGAGATTTGGTTGAAGAAAAGCTCAATTCTCCTTTAAGGCTGTGAGTTTGACCATGCTGTTCGATTTTTAACAGTGAGGCGGAAACAGCAGTTCTTTACTTTTCTTGCCCCAAGTGAGGCTTTTATTAGCAAAAGTGAAGATAGCCAGGGAACTGTACAAATATTTACATAAGAAAATAACAAACTGGATGTTGCAACAGGAATACAAACTGAACCTAATAGAGCGCTTCAAACGAAACCCAGGCCTCAAATGTACTGTAACCCAGCAGCATGCCAACCAGTTCCCTGTCCAATCCCAAACAATGAACAGGGTTTGGATACACATACATTGTGGGTATCAGCCAATAGGATGAACCGTATCACATCATGATCAATTAACATTAACAATGCAGGAAATTCAATAAAACATGTTAAGTTCATAAACATACACTATATGTTTTCATACAAGCACACATATCAATAAAGCTGCTCCACTTGCTTTAAGCATAAATACAACCTGGGATATAAACATGTATGTCCCCCGGGATAAGCTACTACCGCATTACACGTACCATACATTAACTATGTGCTCGACCGCGCCCCTTTTGGCCGTCAATTCTCAGACCAGGAAATAAACAGAACCCTCTTCAATAAACGAGGATAACAAGTTAAGAATCTACATTTAAGCTTAACACTCATGATTTAATCTTCAAACATGATTACATCACAGTTGTACTTCCTAGTCATAAATACATGAGCATTAAGTTATATAGTGGGCGATGCACAACTATAGGTTTTGCGCGCACAAACCCATTGACAGCATGCGACCACCAACTCTCACAAGTCTCCTCTCATTTGCAGGTGATCAACAATCAAGACGTCGAAATACATCCCAAATCCCACATTATATTCAATAAATACATGTGCTTCTCATAAACAGTTTCATAAACATTGTCTGATTATTGATAATCTGGCCTAACTTTAGCTTAGGTGACGAGGACATAATCAGTGGTGTAAAGTACTTTAAGTAAAAATACTTTCAAGTACTACTTAAGTAGTTTTGTTTGGTATCTGTACTTTACTATTTTTCTTATTCACTACTTTTGCTCCACTACATTCCTAAAGAAAATAATGTACTTTTTACTCCATACATTTCCCCTGACAACTACAAGTACTCGTTACATTTTGAATGCTTAGCAGGACAGGAAAATGGTCCAAATCAAATTTTATTAGTCACATGTGCCGAATACAACAGGTGTAGACCTTACAGTGAAATATTTACTTACGAGCCCCTAACCGACAGTGCAATTAAAAAAAATACGTATAAGAGATGAAAGTAACAAGTAATTAAAGAGGAGCAGTAAAAACTGATAATATATACAGGGGGTGCCAGTACAGAGTCAATGTGCGGGGACACCGGTTAGTTGAGGTAGTATGTAGATAGAGTTAAGGTGACTATGCATAGATGACAACAGAGAGTGGAGGGGAAGGGGGGGGTGGCAGTGTGAATAGTCTGGGTAGCCATTTGACTAGATGTTCAGGAGTCTTATGGCTTGGGGGTAGAAGCTGATTAGAAGCCTATTGGACCTAGACTTGGTGCTACGGTACCGCTTGCCATGTGGTAGCAGAGAGAACAGTCTATGACTAAGGTGGCTGGCGTCTTTGACAATTTTCAGGGCCTTCCTCTGACACCGCCTGGTATAGAGGTCCTGGATGGCAGGATGCTTGACCCCACTGATGTAGTGGGCCGTTCGCCCTACCCTCTGTAGTGCTTTGCGGTCGGAGGCCGAGCAGTTGCCATACCAGGCAGTGATGCAACCAGTCAGGATGCTCTCGGCGTTGCAGCTGTAGAACCTTTTCAGGATCTCAGGACCCATGTCAAATCTTTTCAGTCTCCTGAGGGGGTATAGGTTTTGTCGTGCCCGCTTCACGACTGTCATGGTGTGCTTGGATCATGATAGTTTGTTGGTGATGTGGACACCAAGGAACTTGAAGCTCTCAACCTGCTCCACTGCAGCCTCGGTGCTCCTTTTTCCTGTAGTCCACAATCATCTCCTTTGTCTTGATCACGTTGAGGGAGAGGTTGTTGTCCTGGCACCACACGGACAGGTCTCTGACCTCCTCCCTATTGGCTGTCTCGTCGTTGTCGGTGATCCGGCCTACAACTGTTGTGTCATCGACAAATGTAATGATGGTGTGGGAGTCGTGCCTGGCCATGCAGTCATGAGTGAACAGGGAGTACAGGAGGGGGCTGAGCATGCACCCCTGAGGGGCCCCTGTGTTGAGGAACAGTGTGGTGGATGTGTTGTACCTACCCTTACCACCTGGTGGCGGCCTGTCAGGAAGTCCAGGATCCAGTTGCTGAGGGAGGTGTTTAGTCCCAGGTTCCTTAGCTTATTGATGAGCTTTGAGGGTACTATGGTGTTGAACGCTGAGCTGTAGTCAATGAACAGCATTCTCACATAGGTGTTCCTTCTGTCCAGGTGGGAAAGGGCAGTGTGGAGTGCAATAGAGACTGCATCATCTGTGGATCTGTTGGAGCGGTATGCAAATTGGAGTGGGTCTAGGGTTTCTGGGATGATGGTGTTGATGTGAGCCATGACCCGCCTTTCAAAGCACTTCATGGCTACATGCGTGAGTGCTACGGGTTGGTAGTTATTTAGGCAGGTTACCTTAGTGTTCTTGGGCACAGGCACTACCGTGGTCTGCTTGAAACATGTTGATATTACAGACCCGGACAGGGAGAGGTTGAAAATGTCAGTGAAGATGCTTGCTAGTTGGTCAGTGCATGCTTGCAGTACACGTCCTGGTAATTCGTTTGGCCCTGCAGCCTTGTGAATGTTGACCTGTCTAAGGGTCTTACTCACATCGGCTGTGGAGAGCGTGATCACACAGTCTTCCGGTACAGCTGATGCTCTCATGCATGTTTCAGTGTTCTTTGCCTCAAAGCGAGCATAGAAGTAGTTTACCTCATCTGGTAGGCTCGTGTCACTGGGCAGCTCTTGGCTGTGCTTCCCTTTGTAGTCTATAAAAGTTTGCAGGTCCTGCCACATCCGACGAGCGTCAGTGCCGGTGTAGTATGACTCGATCTTAGTCCTGTATTGAAGCTTTGCCTGTTTGATGGTTCGTCGGAGGGCATAGCGGGATTTCTTATAAGCTTCTCAGTTAGAGTACTGCTCCTTGAAAGTGGCAGCTTTAGCTCAGTGCGGATGCTGCCTGTAATCCATGGTTTCTGGTTGGGGTATGTACTGTCACTGTGGGGACGACGTCATCGATGCACTTATTGATGAAGCCAATGACAGATGTGGTGTACTCCTCAATGCCATTGGCGGAATCCCGGAACATACTCCAGTCTATGCTAGCAAAACAGTCCAGTAGCTTTGCATCTGCTTCATCTGACCACTTTTTTATTGATCTAGTCACTGGTGCTTCCTGCTTTAATTTTTGCTTGTAAGCAGGAAACAGGAGGATAGAATTATGCTCACATTTGCCAAATGGAGAGCTTTGTATGCATCTCTGTGTGTGGAGTATAGGTGGTCTAGAGTTCTTTTCCCTCTAGTTGCACATTTAACATGTTGATAGAAATTTCCCTGCATTAAGTCCCCAGCTACTAGACGTGAGTGTTTTCTTGTTTGCTTATGGCGGAATACAGCTCATTCAATGCTATCTTGGTGCCAGCCTCTGACTGTGGTGGTATGTAAACAGCTCACAATCTCTCTCTCGGTAGGTAATGTGGTCTGCAGCTTATCATGAGAAACTCTACCTCAAGACTTCCTTAGATATCGTGCACCAGCTGTTGTTTACAAAAATGTATAGACTGCCGCCCCTTATCTTACCAGACGCCGCTGTTCTATCCTGCCGGTACATTATATAACCAGCCAGCTGTATGTTGATATTGTCGCTGTTCAGCCACGACTCTGTGAAGGATAAGATGTTAGTTTTTAATGTCCCGTTGGTAGTTTAATCTTACCAATAACTCATCCATTTTATTGTCCAAAGATAGCATGTTTGCGAGCAGAATTGAGGGGAGTGGGGGTTCATTCGCTCACCTCCTACTCCTCAGAAGGCAGCCTGCCCTCCGGACTCTCTTTCTCCGCCTCTTCACGCAGATCACTGGGGTCGCGGCCTGTTCCCGATGGAGCCCTATATCCTCACGCTCGTCATAGTCGTGAAAGAAGAAAAAAGGATTCTGCTAGTCCATGGTGAGTAATCACAGTCCTGATGTCTAGAAGTTATTTTCGGTCATAAGAGACGGTAGTGGCAACATTTTGTACAAAAATAGTCAAACTAAGTTACAAACAACGCAGATAAACTAACAAAAAAACACAATCTGTTGTAGGCACGTAAAACATCTGTCTTCTGCTCCGTCGCCATTTTAGTTTTATTTCACGCACTTATCAAGAGAACATCGCTGGTCATCCCTACTGCCTCTGATCTGGAGGACTCACTAAACACAAATGCTTCGTTCGTAAATTATGTCTGACTGTTGGAGTGTGCCCCTAGCTATCCGTAAATTTGAAAAACAAGAAAATGGGGACGTCTGGTTTGCTTCATATAAGGAATTAGAAATTATTTGTAATTTTACTTTTACTTTTGTTACTTACATTTGATCAATTACATTTACTTTTGATACTTAAGTATATTTAGAACCAAATAATTTTAGTTTTACTCAAGTAGTATTTTACTGGGTGGCTTTTACTTGAGTCATTTTCTATTAATTTATCTTTACTTTTACTCAAGTATAACAATTATGTACTTTTTCCACCACTGAACATAAGGACAATCGTTACAAAGGTTAAACATTTATTTGATGTGCACTACGTCATCACACACAGCATTTTACCAACAAAAAGTCAGTTTGATGGAAACTCACCTCTGGTGGGAAAATGAGCATTATATATACCTCTGCTGCTGAGTTTTGAAAACCCCCAGTAAACCAAGCGAAATTGTCCGGCCTTCTAGGACTATAATGCGTAATGACGGTCAGCTTTAACAAATACAGTTAGGCCTACCTACATGAAAAAATACTATAGTATGCAAGGGTATAAATACTGTAGTAATAGTATATTTATATACTACAGTATTCATTGTAGTGTTTTGTAGACTTTACTGTAGTATGCTTGGCATGTAGATTTCTCACTCATAGGTGACACGAATTGAGATATGGGGAGAGGAATGGGCAGTGTTTATGCAAATGTATAAGTACTATAGTATTCTATGGTAAACTAGTATTTTTATGTGGGTAGTTCTTATGTTCTATTTCATAGCATTTTTTTATCTCTTTGTGGTTGAAACATGTCTTTGTGACATGACCATTGTTATAGAATAAAACCAAATAAATAATACTCTGAGTACTGGCTGTTTGTTACATGGGCTATCTATATTTTCTTAATTATTTTTAATTGGGCTGCGATCAATGACTTGATCGTCCTTGCTGTGTAAAATATTTGACACTTCATATACAGACGTAGGCATACAGTGTATATCCAAGAGACTGTCTGAAACAGACATAATCATATCCATTTCAAAGGTATCTTCAGTCCTTCATGATGCTGCTGGCTGTAGCCACTTGACTTGGAGTGCATGGCTCAGTTCCTGTTTAACTAGAGACAGGAAGTCCACACAATGGGACAGCATAACCCTGCTGCCCTTTCAGCTTCCTGCACCCCCCCTCACGCCACTGCACCACTCTATACTCTACCAGTGGAGGGGGGGGTTAAGTACATAATAATACGTGCTCTGAGACCAGGTGGGGGAGAAAGTACAGTTACAGTAGGCGTCTGTCCAAAATATGTCCCTGTATAGCGCAATACTTTTGAACAGGGCACATAGAGTTCTGGACATTTCTTACTGGGAAAGGCCAAATTGATGACGTATGTCGCGCAACTGAGAGTCGAGTGGAGACGAATGGATTCGGTTCTGTTAGTCGTCCTGAAGAGCCCTCCCAGCTGCATAGCTAGTTTATGCTTGCTAACTGGCAACAACATTAGCATAGCATTAGTTAAAACGGGTAAAAAAGTTGTTTATTTCAATGGACAAGAGAGAAATAACTTGTAGTTACATGCTAACCGTGACATGTCAATTAGCTAATGTAATGACAAGTGCAACGGTGTTGTATAGAGGTGCTTCCCACTGTTGCGTTCCACTCCGTAGCAGTTGCTTCACCGGGCAGTCGTTGTCGCTGTAGGTAGCTAATGTGGAAATGTTGTTCCATCCCACTTGATTTTATTTCAAGTAAGATTGCAGCCTACACAATAAATAACTTGTAATATTGGTAGTAACCACCTTGGTAGTAACCACAACACAACACGGAACAATGTGCACATCAGTCCCGCTTGCCGGGCACTGCTGTACTGCAGTAACTTACTGTAGAGGGAAGTAGCTAGATATTGTAGATAATATCAGGCCAGGGTGACAGCTAAAGCATATATATTGCTTTTGTAGTCTGAAAAAAACAAAATGATTCTGAACACTCCCAAGTCCCAACAAGTCAAATTCTAGCTGACGTTTATAGAAACAAGCAAAACTACACTGAAAAAAATATATAATCGCAACATGCAACAATTTCAAAGATTTGAGTTACAGTTCATATAGGGAAATCAGTCCATTTTTAAATTAATTAATTGGGCCCTAATCTATGGATTTCACATGACTGGTAATGCAGATATGTATCTAATTGTCACGTGTACCTTTGAAGAAGAAAAAAAAAAGAAGGGGCGTGAATCAGAAAACCAGTCAGTATCTGGTGTGACCACCATTTGCCACTTGCAGCGCAACGCATCTTCTTCGTATAGAGTTGATCAGGCTGTTGATTGTGGTCTGTGGAATGTTGTCCCACTCCTCTTCAATGGCTGTGCGAATTTGCTGGATTTTGACGGGAACTGGAACATGCTGTTGTACATGTCGATCCAGAGCATCCCAGACATTCTCAATGGGTGACATGTCTGGTGAGTATGAAGGCCATGGAAGAACTGGAACATTTTCAGCTTCCAGTAATTGTGTACAAATCCATGTGACATGGTGTTGTGAATTATCATGCTGAAACATGAGGTGATGCGGTGGATGAATGGCACAACCATGTCCGTAGCTTATGCCTTATGCCTGCCAGCAGCATACCACCCTGCATACCACTGCAGGCTTGCTTCTGAAGCTAAGCAGGGTTGGTCCTGGTCAGTCCCTGGATGGGAGACCAGATGCTGCTGGAAGTGGTGTTGGAGGGCCAGTAGGAGGCACTCTTTCCTCTGGTCTAAAAAATATCCCAATGCCCCAGGGCAGTGATTGGGGACACTGCCCTGTGTAGGGTGCCGTCTTTCGGATGGGACGTTAAACGGGTGTCCTGACTCTCTGAGGTCATTAAAGATCCCATGGCACTTATCGTAAGAGTAGGGGTGTTAACCCCGGTGTCCTGGCTAAATTCCCAATCTGGCCCTCAAACCATCATGGTCACCTAATAATCCCCAGTTTACAATTGGCTCATTCATCCCCCTCCTCTCCCCTGTAACTATTCCCCAGGTCGTTGCTGCAAATGAGAACGTGTTCTCAGTCAACTTACCTGGTAAAATAACGGTAAAATAAATAAATAAAATAAAAACCCCACCACCACCATGGGGGCACTCTGTTCACAACGTTGAAGTCAGCAAACATCCAAATGCGCTGTCTGCCATTTGCCCGGTACAGTTCAAACCGGGATTCATCCTTGAAGAGCACACTTCTCTAGCATGCCATCGAATGTGAGCATTTGCCCACCGAAGTTGGTTACGACGTCGAACTGCAGTCAGGTCAAAACCCTGGTGAGGATGACGAGCACGTAGATGACCTTCCCTGAGACCGTTTGTACAGAAATTCTTCAGTTGTGCAAACCCACAGTTGGTGGCTGGTCTCACACGATCCAGCAGGTGAAGATGCCGGGTGTGGAGGTCCTGGGCTGGCGTGTTTACACTTGTGATGCCGGTTGGACGTACTGCCAAATTCTCTATGGTAGAGAAATTAACATTAAATTCTCTGGCAACAACTCTGGTGGACATTCCTGCAGTCAGCATGCCAATTGCACATTCCCTCAAAACTTGAGACATCTGTGGCATTGTGTTGTGTGACAAACTGCTAATTGTAGTGTCCTTTTATTGTTTGTGAGAGTCTCACCTTTACGCAGAGGGGTCATATTAGTGTGTAGTCCAAACTGTTCAGACACTACAGACAGAAGTTGGCAGATTGGCTTTACCGACTTCAGACGAGTCCAAGACATTTGTCTGGGTCGTAGAGCAAAACAGAGAACACCATCTTGTTCGTGAGAGTCTCGTCTTTCCATAGAAGGGTCATAATAGTTTTCTAGGCCAAACCGTGAGAATAACAATTTTTGAGATGTCTCATGGACTGATAAACACCACTGTAGATCTTTCACCGCAGATGTGAAAGTGTGACATAGGCAGATGCAATGGATTGAGATGCATCTTGTGCAAAAAAATGGATCACAAATCGAAATCAAACTTATTTGTCACGTGCCGAATACAACAAGTGTAGACCTTACCGTGAAATGCTTACTTACAAGCCCTTAACCAACAGTGCAGTTCAAGAAAGAGTTAAGAAAATGTTTACTTTTTATTATAATTAATAATTTGGTAACACAATAAAATAACAATAAAGAGGCTATAACCGGGTCAATGTGCGGGGGTACAGTTTAGTCGAGGTAAATTGTACATGTAGGTAGGGGTGAAGTGACTATGGATCGATAATAAACAGCAAGTAGCAGCAGTGTACAAAACCAATGGGGGAGGGGTGTCAATGTACAGTGCCTTGCAAAAATATTCATCCCCCTTGGCGTTTTTCCTATTTTGTTGCATTACAACCTGTAATTTAAATGGATTTCATGTAACTGACAAACAAAATAGTCCAAATTGGTGAAGTGAATTACAAATGGAAAAGTGGTGCATGCATATGTATTCACCCCCTTTGTTATGAAGCCTCTAAATAAGATCTGGTGCAACCAATTACCTTCAGAAGTCACATAATTAGTTATATTGCACACAGGTGGACTTTATTTAAGTGTCACATGATCTCAGTATATATACACCTGTTCTGAAAGGCCCCAGAGTCTGCAACACTACTAAGCAAGGGGCACCATCACGCAAGCGGCACCATGAAGACCAAAGAACTCTCCAAACAGGTCAGGGACAAAGTTGTGGAGAAGTACAGATCAGGGTTGGGTTATAAAAAAATACCAGAAACTTTGAACATCCCATGGAACACCATTTTAAATCCTTTTTTTAAAATGGAAATAATATGGCACCACAACAAACCTGCCAAGAGAGGGCCGCCCACCAAAACTCACGGACCAGGCAAGGAGGGCATTAATCAGAGAGGCAACAAAAAGACCAAAGATAACCCTGAAGAAGCTGCAAAGCGGAGATTGGAGTATCTGTCCATAGGACCACTTTAAGCCATACACTCCACAGAGTTGTACTTTACAGAAGAGTGGCGACAAAAAAGCCATTGCTTAAAGAAAAAAAACGGAGGTTCACCTCCAGCAGGACAATGTCCCTGAGCATACTGCTAAAGCAACACTCAATTGGTTTAAAGGGAAACATTTAAATGTCTTGGAATAGCCTAGTCAAAGCCCAGACCTCAATCCAATTGAGAATCTGTGGTATGACTAAAAGATTGCTGTACACCAGCGGAACCCATCCACCTTGAAGAAGCTGGAGCAGTTTTGCCTTGAAGAATGGGCAAGAATCCCAGTGGTTAGATGTGCCAAGCTTATAGAGACATACCCCAAGAGGGGGGGGGGGGGATAATTATGATGTTTGATGTTTTTTGTCTTATTTCTTGTTTGCTTCACAAGAAGAAATATTTTGCATCTTCAAAGTGGTAGGCATGTTGTGTAAATCAAATGATACACACCCTCGAAAAAAATCTATTTTAATTCCAGGTTGTAAGGCAACAAAATAGGAAAAATGCCAAGGGGGTGAATTATTTCGCAAGCCACTGTAAATAGTCCAGTGGCCATTAATTGTTCAGCATTCTTATGGCTTGGGGGTAGAAGCTGTTAAGGAGCCTTTTGGTCCTAGACTTGGCGCTCCGGTACCGCTTGCCGTGCGATAGCAGAGAAAACAGTCTATGACTTGGGTGACTGGAGTCTGACATTTTTTGGGGGGCTTCCTATGACACCGCCTAGTATATAGATCCTGAATGGCAGGAAGCTTGGCCCCAGTGACGTACTGGGCCGTACGCACTATCCTCTGTAGCGCCTTACGGTCAGATGCACTAGCTTAAACTGACAGATTTTATTATGTTAATTAGATTTCCATGGTCGTGCGGACATTGACTTTTTCAGTTTCTTGATATGCCACACCTGTCAGGTGGATGGATTATCTTGGCAAAGGAGAATTGCTCACTAACAGGATGTAAACAAATCTGTGCACAAAATTTTAGAGAAATATACTTTTTGTGCGTATGAAAAATGTCTGACAATTCTTTTGAAGCATGGGTCCAACACTTTACATGTTGCTTTCATATTTTAGTTCAGAATAGTTAGCTGGGGAGTGCTCATTAGAATGACTGACTGAACCGAATCCATTCGTCCCTACTCAACTCTCACTGCGCAACATACATACGTCATCAATTTTGGGCACCAGGCGTGTCCGTAGACTCTCCTCTCTCTTACTAGCACTGAGTTTGCCGATAGATAGTTTTTGGAGGAAAATGTGCTTACTATGACTGATACAGTATGTGGTTGTCTTACTTCATCTGGATAAGAGCTTCTGCTAAATGACTAAAATGTAATTGTATAGGAGGCCCACTCCACTCCTCCTATGCACTGATTGGTGTAATTTGCCAGCGTTTCTCATGACTTCTGATGATACCACCTAAAGTCAATAAACGGTCAACATTGCCATATCAGTGTTTTTCACCATCTGTGGTACACATGTCATGGCACTGTTTGCTGGTCTGCCCTTCTTAGAACTGTTTATGATTGCACAGCCTGGCAGGCAGCAGATGGCTAGAATAGTCATTTTTCATGTCTCATATCGACTTATTCTGGCGTTACATAACTGTATTTACACCTCTCTGGTCCCACCTGACCAAATGGTGCTCTCTCTCTCTCTCTCTCAGGAGAAGCTCTCTCTCTCCATCCTCCCCTCTCTCGGGGAGATCTTCATGTTTCCTAATTAGTGAGTGGTGTGGGAGGCATGTTGAGGTGACAACCTGACCTATGGTTTATTGACATTCTCCTTTTGTAATCACATTGTGTTTGTGGCGATTGACAAGATGAGGACAAAAAGGGAATGTGCGTAGGATGCTGTCTCACAGTGATGATAGTGATGGTGTCATGAAGACCCTATAGACACAGTGCATCTTATTCCCTTAGTGCACTTCTTTTGACTAGAGCCTTTAGCCATCCTGTCAGTGTCTCCACACATGCCTCAGTAGTGATGCTCTAGCAATGAGCTCTTCTGTATTAAGCCTCTCCCTCCTCTCTTTCTCTCACCATTCTTTCTTTCCACCCACCTCAGTCGCAGGTTTAATGAAGTGCCTTAGGTGTGACTCAGACTATTCTCCTTTAATTGCTTCATGCTGTGGTACCTTGGGCTGATGATGCACTTATCTCTTAATTCACTACCATTATGACTGCAAAGAGGTGGTGCTTCAGCTGGGGAAGATGCACTTGGATTTTGTGTGTGTGTGTTAGTAAAGCTTAAAGATCACAGTCTTCAGGGCTGCAATTTTTTGTGCAACATTAACTTCCTGCTTAAAAAGAAAACTATAGCAGAACTGCAGGCTAATGATACTTACACCACAGAACATAGAGGCAACACCGATATAATGATCTGAACAATGCTTTCAGATATATTTATTTGGTACTACACTGAGTATACCAAACATTAGGAACACCTTCCTAACATTGAGTTGCAACCCCCACCACTTTTTCCTTCAGAACAGCCTCAATTCATCGGGGCATGGACTCAACAAGGTGTCGAAAGCGTTCCACAGGGATGCTGGCCCTTGTTGATTTCAATGCTTCCCACAGTTGTGTCAAGTTGGCTGGATGTCCTTTGGGGGGTGAACCATTCTTGATACACACCCAGGAAACATTTGAGTGTGAGAACCCAGTAGCGGTGTAGTTTCTTTTGACACAAACCAGTGCGCCTGGCACCTACTACCATACCCGGTTCAATGGCACTTAAATCTTTTGTCTTGCCCATTCACCCTCTGAATGGCACACATACACAATCCAAGTCTCAATTGTTTCAAGGCTTAAAAATCCTTCTTTAACCTGTCTCCTCCCCTTCATCTACACTGAAGTGGATTTAACAGGTGACATCAATAAGGGGATCATAGCTTTCACCTGGATCCACTTGATCAGCCTATGTCATGGAAAGAGCAGGTGTTCTTAATATTTGGTATACTCAGTGTATATCTCTATTCTCAGTAGAATCACTACATGCTACCATAATGACATCAGCCAAGCCAGACAGAAAGATGTGATATGGAGCAGTAGAGAGATGGGTGTCATTTTATAAAGTAAACATTTCCTTGTCTGAAGACGCACTGCATTTTTTTGTCATGATCTGGTCCCCATTATGTGACAATGATCCAGGTGACCTTGGCACTCTGAACAAGTCTTCAGATCAAGGAAGAGCAATCAGTCAGAGAAGAAGAAAAAAATTATCTGGCACAATTTGATGAAAAGAACCATGGATGGAGAGAAGTGGACAGAGATATATACATGAAGGGAAGTTGGGATTAAAATCATTCAAAGGGCAGGATATGTGGCCTCCAAATCCACATCACATGTGGGAACAGTCAACAGTGCATGATCCCAGTGTGGCCTGGGTAACATAAGCACTGCCACCTTCAGAAGGACAGGCCAGTGAGTAGGGGAGGCAGGCAAGCTGGAGGTTGGCGGCTTAGTGGTGCACTCCTTAAGTGAAAACACCAATTATTTTATACACACACTTAATACTCAGGCCGTGTCCGAAAACCCGTACTTGCATTCTAAATAGCCTATGCATGAACATGAGCGATCTAAGGGGTGATATGGTTAGACAGGGATGTTGACAATCACAGAATGGCGCAGTGGAGGCTGCTGAGGGACGGATGGCTCATAAAAATCTTTGGAATGGAGTGATATCAACCATGTCTTTTATGTGTTTGAAACCATTCCATTGACTCCATTCCAGCCTTTATTATGAGCCGTCTTCCCCTCAGCAGCCTCCACTGGATTGGAGTATGTGAAATGTATAGGCTTTAAATGCCAGGATGTCGTACACATTTAGCAGAATTCGCTACAATCAGCTGAGGGGACACGCTATACCAAAATTAACGAATGGCAGGAATCAACGCGATTGCGGATTAGATGACACATTCTCAGTAGAATGAGCCTAGTATGCTGATATTTGTTGCTTACTGCATTCATTTTTACTAAACAGTATGTTCTAAATAGTATGTTGTAAGATTGGTACACAGTATGCAGTAAGTAGTGGGCAATCCAGATTTTGGACACAGCCTATGACATACACACATACAGCAGAGGAGGTTGGTGGCACCTTAATTGGGGAGGACGGGCTCATGTTAAAGGCTGGAGCGGTATAAGTGGAACTCATTATATAGCCATTCTAATGAGCTGTCCTCCCCGCAGCAGCCTCCACTGACATACAATACACACTAACGTAAACACTACTGTGACTCACACCTCCTGATGTCAGAGATCCTGTTGCCATGGAGGTCATTATGGCGACAGATGTTGTAGTTCTGCAGCAGCCTAGGGGGCATGAGTTTCTATGAATACCCTCCTTCTGTACTGTGCACTTTTAACAGCCCATGGTTACTGTACCACTCTGGGGCGGCAGGTAGCCTAGTGGTTAGAGCATTGAGGCAGTAACCGAAATGTTTCTGGATCGAATCCCCGAGCTGACAAGGTAAAAATCTGTTCTGCCAATGAACGGCAGTTAACCCACTGTTCCCCGGTAGGCCGTCATTATAAATAAGAATTTGTTCTTGACTTGCCTAGTTAAATAAAGGTTAAAAAAGTTACAACTCTGCCTCTTTAAGCCCTGATAGGCTGCTAAGTCTATTGCTATGTCCTTGCCTACCCTCTGCAACAAAATACACCTTGTGACCCACTTTCTGTGTGTGTGTGTGTCTCCCAGCCAATGCTTACACATTAGATATGTACGGCCTGGTATGGCTAGATAGGGATGTTGATAATCACAGATTGGAGAATTATTCAAGCATTCATGCTGTCAACCTGGTTTATAATCCTGATCAGCAGAACATCACGATCTAGGCCTTGAAGGTCTAATTGTATATTCTTTCAATCATTTTGATAGATGACACTGCTGGTTGGAAGGACTACTTTTTCTAAGGTCAATTGAGCCAGGGAACAGGTGAAGACGTTTGTGTGTGTCACAGGAGGTTGGTGGCACCTTAGTTGGGGAGGACGGGCTCGTGGTAATGGCTGGACCGCAATAAGTGGAATGGTATGAAATACCATTCGCTCCGTTCCAGCCATTATTATGAGCCGTCCTCCCCTCAGCAGCTCTCCTCAGTTCCCTGGTAACTGTTTTTAAATTCAGAACAATGTGATTACAATAGCTTGGGTCTGTGTCTGAAAACACAGTTCTAACCAATACATGATGTTCATGCAATGAAGACAATAGCACAGTCAGAAGGTTTTGCTACTCGAAATCCCTCTACATTGTACATAATAAAATGTCGTTTGCCACTGGTGCATCAATTAATCTTTAATTCAATCAGTTGTCATGACTACATGGCATCTTGTCATCTCCAAGCAGCCTCTTTTGTCATGACACCTGGGGGATGATGTGACACACTCATGTTCCTGTCCTCTCACACACACTCCATAAGAATCATGATGACCATGATTCAGTATGTTCTGTTAGAGGAGGTGAGCAAAAGTGTTATCTAACGTCTGGCTCTCTTTTTCTATTTAGCTGGGGGTAAGTGCCCGCACCACATAGACTGTGCCCGTGAGGGGCGGCACTTCTGCAAACCTGGCACCTCCTACTGCGGCCCCTGCCTCACCCCATTGGAAGAGAACGAGGAAGGACAGTGTGTAGCAAAGAAGAGGCGCCATCACCATGGTATGTTGGTCTGGATATTACACACATTAAGCACACTCAAACGGCCCCACAATCTCCATTATAATGTAGGAAAGCAAGGGGATTTGGGTAATTTACGAAAGATGTTGTTGAATTTATTTGATGAAGCTTCAACAGCACAGGGTCATTTTCTACGTATGTTCAATGAATCATCATCCTTTCCCTGGTTGTGTTTGCATCCCAAATGGCACACTATTCCCTACATAGTAAACTACTAAGGGGTCAAAGTAGTGCACTATGTAGGGAATAGAGTGCCGTTTGGGACACAACCTGTGTCAAGCTACAGATCTCTGAGCATCCAGACATGGGTTATGGGCTTAGGTCAAACACAGTTTGGTCACACAAAGTGATTCATGAGCTGATGCAGAGAGGCTGCTGTTTTAATTGGATGTGTGTGTGTGCCTTTGTTCGCGGTGTAGCCATGAGTAACTAACTCTGTGCTTTAAGAGTGGGCATAGTGAGCCACAGTGACACAGACTGTTTACACCACTGTCCACAGTGAAAAAGACAGGAAACCCTCACTACTCCTCTTTCTCCTCCTCCCTCACTCTCCCAGTCCCCCTCCTTGCTTACCGCTTTCACTCTCAATCTCCCTCTTCTATATTTATTCGATACCCCTTTTTTTCTTTACGCTATCGCCTTCCTTATCAATTCCTAAAACCTCCTTCTCCCTATTGATCTCTCCATTCTTCTCTCTCCCTCGATCTCTTCAACTCTCTCTTTCGCTCTCTGCATCAATCTGTCCTTATTTCTCCCTCTCTCTGTGCGCTGTAGTTTGATCCTGTGTTTCTCTAATCCCCGCTCCTGCTGCCCACAGACAGATGACCACCGCATGTAATCACCCAGAGTACTGCATGCATCTCTCTCTCCTGCATATCTCCCTTTCTCTCTGTTACTCTCCCCTTCCATCTCTCCCTCTTTCACTCTCTCTGGCTCCTTCATACAATCTAATTTCATTCTGTAAAAGTGTTGCTCCGTGGAATTAAATAACATTTTTCATTTTTATTGTCCGGTGATTTTACAAGGCATGCCATGGTTTGTGAAAGAAATAAAGGGAGAGGAGAAATAGAGAGGTAGTGGGAGATATTCTCTCTTACCCTGCCACCTCTACCTTGCCTCTCTCTGTCTGTCTGTGTGTCTTTCTCTCTCTGTGTGTGTTTCTCTCCAGGATGAATCATTTAGTTGGGTCTGCAGCAGAGGACATTAGATTAGGGGTCACGGCATCACACAGAGAGATATGAGAGAAAGAAAAATAAGAGCGGATGAAAAGGAGAGCGAGAACTTTGTTTGAGGAGGGAGTTTATCAACCTAGGAGCATCTAATTCGCAGAAATTCTGACACAAAGCAGAAGCGGTGTGTGTGTGTGTATTGTGAAGGCCAGGTCGTTGTGGTGGTGTGTTATGGTGTGGTATGAGTGTGTTGTGGTATGAGTGCTACAGACCACTGGGCTAGGTTACATAAACCTGTGAGGGCTGGCTAGAAAAAACTGCCCCTGTGGGGAGCTTACCATGTGGTCAGAGACTGCTGGCTATGTCTGAAATAGTACCGTATTTCCTATATAGTGCACAGGTTACCGTTTTTTGTCATGAATCTTGTTCTGGAGGCAGCTCTGCAGAGTGGTCACTAGCTGGCACAACCACAAAATCATAAATTCAGATTTTTTACCTTACCCTAAACTTAACCACACTGCTAAGCCTAACCCTAACCTTAAATTAAGACCACTTTTTCATGAATCTTTAAAATATAGCCAATTTTGACTTTACAGCTGGCCTATCTAAGGGGAAATCGCTCAGTTCTGCATCCAGGACAACCTGTATATAGCACACTGTTTTTGACCAGGGCCCATATGGTGCCATTTGCGATGCAGCCCCTATGTACAGGATGAGGTGTACATCAATGGAGATGTGCTCCTAATCAGAGCAATCCAGACATGTCACCATCCAAAGCCTTACCTTTTATGTTCCTTTTATGTGCTAAACATATTAGTGCTTATTTTTAGCATGATCTTATCTCTTATCTCCATAGGCTGTGTCTATTGAGGAAGCTTCTGGATGTTTTCTCCAAGTACACATGTAGACAGAGGCTGTTGTCCATGGAGAGATGAACCCACCCAGACACAGCAGGACCAGAGAGAGGCTTATGTGACCCAGTGGAGCCGAAACGGATACATTATTAAATCTAGCAACTCGGATGTCTTAGATTATGTATGAGAGAGCAGCAGGATGCACATCAGTATACACCACAGGAGGTTGGTGGCACCTTAATTGGGGAGGACGGGCTTGTGATAATGTCTGGAGGGGAATAGGTGGAATGGTATCAAATACATCAAACACATGGTTTGATGCCATTCCATTCACTCCGTTCCAGTCATTAAGAGCCGTTCTCCCCTCAGAAGCCTCCACTGGTGTACACAAAATAAGCAAATACACTCTCCACAGCAACATGTAATACACACATTTACAAATTTACACAAACGCAAACACACTCGCATACATGAGCATACACCTCTTGTTTTCTCTTTGACACGCGCACACACACATACTAATACACAGATATGTGAGTGTAGGTGCCATGCTTTGTAGGTAAAGTTGTCATGGGTAGGTTCAACAGGAGTCTGAGGGGAGGACGGCTTATAATAATGGCTGAAATTGAGTGAATGGAATGGGTATTAAGCATTTGAAACTGTGTTTGATACCATTCAATTAACTCTTCCAGTCATTACTATGAGCCATCCTCCCCAATTAAGGTGCCACCAGCCACCGGTGGTAGGTACAATATGTATCTTTTTTAGAAAGGGAAGAGTAGTACTGTTATTCACTGGTTTTACAGTGGCCGCCATGAGGAGCAGAGGTGAGAGGGTAGGTAAATAACAGTAGCTAGGTGAGTACGGTTAGTGGACAGTACTCTTTGTGTGTGTAAGACAAGCCTGTGTTTGACATCAAGGCATACACTTCCATAGGTAAACACTGGAGCTATGGGCCCTGTCTGGTAATAAGGCTGGCAACCAGTCAGGAGAACTGGATATGTATACACACAGTATGTACTGAGGGCAGAGCTCTACCCAGAAACAGGGACAGGTACCTGAGTCCATGTGTACGTGTGGTCATCAACAGCAGGTAAAGCTGTGGTCAAACTGACCCCTCCAGAGTCAGACCTAGGGGCTAATAATCGATCAGAAGCTGGACATGGGGAACAGGGAGACCCTCTAGAGATGGGGAGAGACAGGGTGCGGGGAGGGATGATGCATAGGGGGCTAAGCAAAGCTAATGAAGCTCTCTAATGGAGCCTAATGACAGCTGTTGACAATCCATTAGGAATCAGGGATGTTATTCAATGCCATGCTGTTAGTTGATTCAGTGTGGAGCGCTGACTATGTTAGTCCTGATGGGAAATGCATTGAGGAGTCAATGAGTTGAGTGGTAGTGATGTTCATTTAAAAATAGTGAAGTCCTTGTGATTTATTTCAATATTCTGTTTAACATGGTGACTACTAGGGTTGATGGAATTTGATAGACACCTGTACAAGGGACAATACTCTTGGGAATTTGGTGTTCAGGAAAAATTCCCTTGAAAATGTGTTGTATGCTGTGTTTTACATAGCTATGATGAGTGTCACCATGGAGAGAGAAATGGGTTGTTGCAATGTTGAGGATGGAATAGTTAACCAAGACATGTTATGGATGTTGACCAAGTACCTCTGACCCAAATATAGGCTTGGGTCAACAAGCTTTACCATGTGTTGTCAAGAAGAAGCTATAGCTGCTAACATTCCAGTGACAATGATTGCCCATCTAACCTAATTCACTGTATGGAGGTAGCCTAGTGGTTAGAGCATTGGGCCAGTAACCGAAAGGTTGCTAGATTGAATCCCTGAGCTGACAAGTTAGAAATCTGTCATTCTGCCCAAGGCAGTTAACCGTTCCTAGCCATCATTGTACTGTTCCTAGCCGTCATTGTAAATAAGAATTTGTTCTTGACTGACTTGTCTAGTTAAAATTAAAATGGAAGAGGTCCTATTGAAAATACTCCCCGCCACATTGTTCTCATAGCCACAAGAGGGCAGCAGTAGACCCTAAGAATGAACCCCTGAGAAATTCCCCAAGTCTATTTGATGTAAATATACTAATGGAAAAAAAGTGCTTCTTTTTAATGCCGACTCTAAAATATTTGCATGAAAATCTGTCGCCAATTGGATGGAAACCTAGCTAGTGAGACAAATATGTTTGTACTATTGGAAGCCATGTATTGATGAAATAATGCATAGTGTTTGGTCATGTGTGGGTCTGAATTCAACTATTCGGTCAGGTATTATACTCATTCAATCTGGTAAACAATTAGAAAAAGTGTCAGTAAGTTTAATTTACACATCCATTAGATACTTTTATTCGCCTTCAAGACCCATTCCTTCAGTTCACAAACAAGAGCAGGGCAGCCCCTTTGACTGTAAATACAAATGACAGATTCGTTCTTTATGTTGTGATGGGAAACTGATTGCGCTGTCCTGATGTATGACTAACGCCCAGCCAGGGTGGGAAAGGGTGGATGGAAATGATAGGAATAAGAGAGTCTGACTGTTTAGTGTTTGTTTTCATAAACTTACATCCCTCTTCTTCTACTTCTATGATACCATGGCAGGCCGCAAACAAACGTTTAAGGTGCATGCCGCCACCTACTGTGCTGGAGTGTGCAATCAATCATGGTCTGCCTAATTCTGTACTACTAACCTCCCCCCACCTTTTTCTCCATTTCGTCCACACTAATCGCTGTCATTTCCAACCCAGCGCGTTGTCAAGCCCTCACTCACCCGTGCTCAAGGCTAGTGCACCTTACATCCCTCTTGGCACCTCTTGAGTTATGGTTAATTATCAACCTGGTGCCAAAACCTCCTCTCTGATGCATGGAGAGGTGTATGCTTAGTCAGTGTGTGAGGGTTTACTGACACACACACACACATCAATTTCCTCATTCTTGTTTTCTCTATCTACTACACACTCCCACTCAAACAAACATAGATAAATGCATACCCTTATGCTCCCTTTTTTTGTGGTTCATGCTCACTGATTCTTCTATGTACCCTCTCACTCAAGTACTCATGCCAACACAATATCTCAGGAATGTTCTCCTTTTCTTTCAAATGTTGACATTTTCCTCAGATGTTTAAGTTAGCTAACAAAGTAGGGTATAAAGTGTTCTTGCTGGCAGGTACACTGGCACACTTGGAGCACTCCACCACCTGCAAAGTACAGATGGCATGACCCACCCCCACTGACACCTGCTGTGGATCACACTAAATGGGATAGAGGGGGGTGAGAAAGTAACAAAGCACAGACTGAAAGTGCCGTCACATCATATCACGCACATTACCACCGCCAGATGGCCACCCTTCTGTAGAGGACAACACCTTAATCATTAATAGCACGGCGCTCATGCTAATACAAACACAATGAGACATTACTAAGCATATTCAAAGAAGTGGCTTAGTTGGTGATATGGCTCATGATGTCTCACTATAGTAATTAAATATTGAATCTGAATCATATTTAGCTTATCACGTAAACAGTATAGAACTCCCTGGTCTTTAAGAATAACCTTGGGGAGGGAGAGATTATCATCACCATTAGCACTCAGCTGAGTGAGATTTAGGGACTTGTGTGTGAGAGGGAGCAGGGGCAAGACAGAGGGGCAGGGTGATTGCACAAGCCCCCTGCGGTGCTTCAACCCCTGGCCACACACACACTATGTATACCGGTAACCAGGGAGAACTGTGGCCTAGTCCTGGAATGTGGCCTACTGTCTGGCCAAAAGAGCTGTTAAACAACACCCTGGTTTTGTCTCTCTTTCACTGTTGCCCAAACAAACAACACACCGGCACACTCTCGATCACACAAACACATTTATACAGACACACACGCGCGCACACACACTCACTGGCTCTCTCATGGGTTGCTTCATGCGCTTGCAGTCACACAACAGGATGTCCTGTTTCTTCTAATGCTTGCTCTTTCACGCCCACACTCTGTTCTCAGTTATATGGTTACCACCTTAAATGACATTTTGAGCAAAAAGGCAAACTCCCCTCCGTCATTCATTGAATCAGGTGACTCATTCATCGTAAAACGCACTGATATTGCCAACTACTTTAATGATTTTTTTCGTCGGCAAGATTAGCAAATGTAGGCATGAAATGCCAGCAACAAACACTACTAAATAGGTAAACACTAACTGACCAAATTATGAAAGACAAGCATTGTAACTTTGAATTCCGAAAAGTGAGTGTGGAAGAGGTGAAAATATATTTTTGTTTATCAACAATGACAAGCCACCTGGGTGACAACTTGGATGGAACATTTCTGAGGATAATAGCGGACGATATTGCCACTCCTATTTGCCATATCTTCATTCTAAGCCTACATGAAAGTGTGTGCCCTCAAGCCTGGAGTGAAGCAAAAGTCATTCCCGCTAACCAAGAATAGTAAAGCCCCCTTTACTGGCTCAAATAGCAGACCGATCATCCTGTTACCAACCCTTAGTAAACTTTTGGAAAAAATTATGTTGAACCAGATACAATGTTATTTTACAGTAAACAAATTGACAACAGACTTTCAGCACGCATATAGGGAAAGGAATTCAACATGCATGGCACTAACACAAATGACTGATGATTGGCTGAGAGAAATTGATGATAAAAGATTGTGTGAGCTGTTTTGTTAGACTTGTGTGGCTTTTGACATTATCGATCATAATCTGCTGCTGGAAAAACTTACGTGTTATGGCTTTACATCCCCTGCTCTATTGTGGATAAAGAGTTACTTGTCTAACAGAACACAAAGGGTGTTCTTTAATTGAAGCCTCTCCAACATAAACCAGGTAGAATAATTAATTCCCCAGGGCAGCTGTCTAGGCCCTTTACTTTTTCCCCAATCTTTACCAGTGACATACCACTGAAAGCCAGTGTGTCTATGTATGCGGATGACTCAACACTATACACGTCAGCTACTAAAGCGAGTGACAAAGAGTTGCAGTTAGTTTCAGAATGGGTGGCAAGAAATAAGTTAGTCCTAATTATTTCAAAAACTTAGTATTGTATTTGGGACAAATCATTCACTAAATTCTAAACCTCAACTAATCTTGTAATGGATAATGTGGAAGTGGAGCAATTTGAGGTGACTAAACTGCTTGCAGTAACCCTGGGTTGTAAACTGTCATGGTCAAAACATGTTGATGCAACACTAGCTAATATGGGGATAAGTCTGTCAATAATAAAGCGCTGCTCTGCCTTCTTAACAACACTTACAAGGTCCTACAAGCACCTAGTTTTGTTGCACCCGGACTACTGTCCAGTTGTCTGTTCAGGTGCCACAAAGAGGGACTTAGGAAAATTACAATTGGCTCAGAACAGGGCAGCACAGCTGGCCCTTAAATTTACATGGAGAGCTAACATTAATAAGATGCTTGTCAATCTCTGTTGGCTCAAAGTAGAGGAGAGATTGACTTCATCACTACTTGTTTTTGTAAGAAGTATTGACATGCTGAATGCACCGAGCTGTCTGTTTTAAACTACTACAACACAGCTCGGACACCCATGCATACCCCACAAGACATGCCACAAGAGGTCTCTTCACAATCCCAAATTCCAGAGTAGACTATGGGAGGCGCACAGTGCTACATAGAGCAATGGAACCCTATTCCACATCAGGTAACTGATCCAAGCAGTAGAATCAGATTTTAAAAAACATATAAAAATATACCTTATGGAACAGCGGGGACTGTGAATAGACACACACTCAGGCACAGACACACGCATACACAGACACATGATAACTCACTCCCTCTATACACACATGCACATGGATTTTGTATTGTGTGGTAGTGGCCTGAGGGCACACACCTAATGTGTTGTGAAAATCATTATGAATGTCATGTAATATATTTAATTTAGTTAACTGCCTTAATGTTGTTGGACCCCAGGATGAGTACCTGCTGCCTTGGCAGGAACTAATGGGGATCCTTAATAAATACAAATACAAAACTCACAAATGTAGAATAACAATATACATACATATAAGAAGATATCCTGAACAAAGGCATGATGTTCATATGGACTCACTCTTATCTGCCAATGTCTTTCTCCTCAGGTAAAGTGACAGCCTTCTCTGATCTAGATGAAGAAATTGACTTCCTTCAATCAGTCATTGCCAAACAGGAAGTGTCTGAGGTCAAACAATCAAAACAATCAGGTGAGCCTACATTCCGTATGCATTTCTCTGAATTGTATTACGTTTCAGTTACTTTTCCATAGATGCGTGTCGCTATATATAAAACGTTATGTACACCACAATAATAACAATGTCTCTGTCTCTCTCTTCCGCTCTCTTATTCGCTCTCTCTCCCAGACACCCCCCCCAAGGCAGTTCCTATGACTCAGACAAAGTCTCCCAGACAGAAAGGCAAGGCCCAACCTTCTGCGGAGCAGCCCACTACCGCCCACCCCTCTACCCGGACCCCTCAGCCTGCCCCTGGGGCTCTGGAGAGGGTGGGACCGGGGGGACCTGGAGGCCCCATAGCCATCCCTTACCCCTCCAAGGACAGTGTCCTTGTCAGTAAGTGTCTTTATTAGTTGAAAGTAGTGACACGTTTGTGGCGTGAGACCAGGCCAGCTCTACTAAGTGCACTTAGGGTTGTTGTCCTGTTGGAAGGTGAACCTTCGCCCCAATCTGAGGTCCTGAGCGCTCTGGAGCAGGTTTTCATCAAGAATCTCTCTGTACTTTGCTCCGTTCATCTTTCCCTCGATCCTGACTAGTCTCCCATTCCCTGCCGCTGAAAAACATCCCCACAGCATGATGCTGCCACCACCATGCTTCACAGTAGGGATGGTATTGGCTAGGTGATAAGTGGTCCCTGGTTTTCTCCAGATGTAACGCTTGGCATTCAGTCCAAAGAATTCAATCTTGGTTTCATTAGACCAGAGAATCTTGTTTCTCATGGTCTGAGAGTCCTTTAGGTGCCTTTTGGCAAACTTCAAGCGGGCTGTCATGTGCCGTCACTGAGGAGTGGCTTCCGTCTGGCCACTCTAAAGGCCTGATTGGTGGAGTGCTGCAGAGATGGTTGTCCTTCTGGAAGGTTCTCCCATCTCCACAGAGGAACTCTGGAGCTTTGTCAGAGTGACCATCGGGTTCTTGGTCACCTTCCTGACCAAGGTCCTTCTACCCCGATTGCGAAGTCTGGCTGGGCGGCGAGCTCTAGGAAGAGTCTTGGCGGTTCGAAACTTCTTGATTGGATGATGGAGGCCACTGTGTTCTTGGGGACCTTCAATGCTGCAGAAATGTTTTGGTACCCTTCCCCAGATCTGTGCCTCGACACAATCCTGTCTCGGAGCTCTACGGACAATTCCTTCCTCATGGCATGGTTTTTGCTCTGACATGCACTGTCAACTGTGGGACCTTATATACAGTGGGGCAAAAAAGTATTTAGTCAGCCACCAATTGTGCAAGTTCTCCCACTTAAAAAGATGAGAGAGGCCTGTAATTTTCATCTTAGGTACACTTCAACTATGACAGACAAAATGAGGAAAAAAAATACAGAAAATCACATTGTAGGATTTTTAATGAATTTATTTTCAAATTATGGTGGAAAATAAGTATTTGCTCAATAACAAAAGTTTATCTCAATACTTTGTTATATACCCTTTGTTGGCAATGACAGAGGTCAAATGTTTTCTGTAAGTCTTCACAAGGTTTTCACACACTGTTGCTGGTATTTTGGCCCATTCCTCCATGCAGATCTCCTCTAGAGCAGTGATGTTTAGGGGCTGTTGCTGGGCAACACGGACTTTCAACTCCCTCCAAAGATTTTCTATGGGGTTGAGATCTGGAGACTGGCTAGGCCACTCCAGGACCTTGAAATGCTTCTTACGAAGCCACTCCTTCGTTGCCCGGGCGGTGTGTTTGGGATCATTGTCATGCTGAAAGACCCAGCCACGTTTCACCTTCAATGCCCTTGCTGATGGAAGGAGGTTTTCACTCAATCTCACGATACATGGCCCCATTCATTCTTTCCTTTACACGGATCAGTCGTCCTGGTCCCTTTGCAGAAAAACAGCCCCAAAGCATGATGTTTCCACCCCCATGCTTCACAGTAGGTAGGGTGTTCTTTGGATGCAACTCAGCATTCTTTGTCCTCCAAACACGACGAGTTGAGTTTTTACCAAAAAGTTCTATTTTGGTTTCATCTGACCATATGACATTCTCCCAATCTTCTTCTGGATCATCCAAATGCTCTCTAGCAAACTTCAGACGGGCCTGGACATGTACTGGCTTAAGCAGGGGGACACGTCTGGCACTGCAGGATTTGAGTCCCTGGCGGCGTAGTGTGTTACTGATGGTAGGCTTTGTTACTTTGGTCCCAGCTCTCTGCAGGTCATTCACTAGGTCCCCCGTGTGGTTCTGGGATTTTTGCTCACCGTTCTTGTGATCATTTTAAACCCACGGGGTGAGATCTTGCGTGGAGCCCCAGATCGAGGGAGATTATCAGTGGTCTTGTATGTCTTCCATTTCCTAATAATTGCTCCCACAGTTGATTTCTTCAAACCAAGCTGCTTACCTATTGCAGATCCAGTCTTCCCAGCCTGGTGCAGGTCTACAATTTTGTTTCTGGTGTCCTTTGACAGCTCTTTGGTCTTGGCCATAGTGGAGTTTGGAGTGTGACTGTTTGAGGTTGTGGACAGGTGTCTTTTATACTGATAACAAGTTCAAACAGGTGCCATTAATACAGGTAACGAGTGGAGGACAGAGGAGCCTCTTAAAGAAGAAGTTACAGGTCTGTGAGAGCCAGAAATCTTGCTTGTTTGTAGGTGACCAAATACTTATTTTCCACCATAATTTGCAAATAAATTCATAAAAAATCCTACAATGTGATTTTTAGGATTTCTTTTCTTCTCATTTTGTCTGTCATAGTTGAAGTGTAACTGATGAAAATTACAGGCCTCTCTCATCTTTTTAAGTGGGAGAACTTGCACAATTGGTGGCTAACAAAATAATTTTTTGCCCCACTGTAGATAGGTGTGTGCCTTTCCAAATCATGTCCAATCAATTGAATTTACCACAAATGAACTCCAATCAAATTGTTGAAACATCTCAAGGATGATCAATGGAAACAGGATGCACCTGAGCTCAATTTCGAGTCTCATAGCAGAGAGTCTGAATACTTATGTAAATAAGGTATTTCAGTTTTTTTTTTTTTTTTAACAAATGTGCAAACATTTCTAAACCTATTTTTGCTTTGCAATTATGGGGTATTGTGTGTAGATAAGGGGAAAAAATAAGTTAGTATTTTTTTTAGTAAGACTGTAACGTTACAAAATGTGGAAAAAGTGAAGGGGTCTGAGTACTTTCTGAAGGGAATAGATTTGAAAGTGGTTAGATTTCATCTGCAGTCACACACAATTTCATAATTTCTCCTCCTTGTATGGGTATCTTGTCTTCACTCTATCCTCTTCTCTGTTTGTTTCGACCTCTGCAGTAATGATCTCTGTGTGTATCATCTTTGGCACTGTGGCCCTGATCTTGGCTACAGTTTGCTGGGTAAGGTAAGACATCAGACAGTAACAATATCAATATGTTATTATTTAATTTGACAACTAAGATGTGCTAGACTCCCTTGTATTGTTTTACAGTCAAGTGTTGTTTTTGTTAGAGCATGTTAAATAATTTTCCAACACATTTTTATAAAGGATCAATTTAAGCACTGCACTGTTATGATGCATTCCAAATGGCACCCTACTGCCTATGGTGCACTTTGGACCAGGGTCCATAAAGCTTTGGTCAAAGTAGTGCACTATATAGGGAATATTGTGCTATTGGGATGTGTCCATAATGCAGATGTTAAAAAATATATATTTTGCCTACTGTTCCTGCTCCAGTCTCCCTAGTCTCTAATGGCTCAGAATAATGTTGCCCCCTACAGGTTGCAGAAGGAATCACGTCTGGCCCAGAAGGTAGATTACCCTGCATTTGGAAGCAATGGAAATGGAACAGCCAACAGGACTTCAGTAAGTGCATTGTTCCGCATGGGGCACAATACATCCACCTCATCTAAATACATTAGGAGTCTATTCCATATTACCCAGACCCAGATTAGACCCTTTTCTCTTTGGTCCTTTGTTGTTTCCACAATCAAGTGGGGAGGCTGATGACATCAGAGTAAACTCATCAGACCAGCTCCTTGAATGGCCAACTCTTGAAGTTTGCAATTGTGTCCAAAAACAAAGTTTTGCTCATAACATATTTGTGTACCCATAAGTGTGTGTACATTACTGTATTTATACAGGGGATATTGTTTTTCAACAGGAAACGTTCAAAAATGGCTGAAGTTTGTCTTTAAGCTTAGTCCTGGACGAAGAAGCACTTTGAATATAAGATCCCTATTTTGAACATGCATTTTAGACCAGGATTAGCCTTAATCTATGTCCGGGATACCGGCCCTATATGTGTGTAAATAAGCGACTAGACTATTTTTTTTGTATGATTAATTTCCTTCTGTCAATGTGATTTGACCACAGGATGTCTGTGACGTAAGCATCCGATTTTCAGGCTTTGCCTCTTCTCTGCTTTTCCTCCCCGCTGAGGGTGGTTTTCATTGGTCTCTCCTCTGCTTCTCGCTTTTCTCCTCAGTCGGGGGATAAGAAGTTGGCCCAGAGTGCTCAGATGTACCACTACCAGCATCAGAAACAGCAGATGCTCTCCATGGAAAAGTGAGCTCTACTCCTCCTCCTGCCCCTTTTGGTCTCGCGTCCTTTCTCTCTCTCTACCTGTCCGACAATTCAGTTTCATTCAAATATGAATACACACACACATATTCATCTTGGTGGATTCTGTTGTTTTTCAGACATAAATCAGAGACGAAAGTCACTGACTCAGAAGTCACATCAGATGAGGAAGAAGTGGGCGGAGACTTCACTGTGTACGAGTGCCCTGGCCTTGCACCGGTGGGTGTGCTAGGACACACACACACATGCACTCGCACTCAGACATGCACACCCACACACACACACACACACACACACACACACACACACACACACACACACACACTCAGGCACAAACACATAATATATTAACACAAATTCTGTCCTTGTTTTACACACAATATTCATATTGATGACGACTGTGTTTGTTTGGCTTTTAACAACAGTTTTTATTTCATTGCAGACTGGAGAGATGGAAGTGAAAAATCCTTTGTTTGACGACTCTACCCTATACTACCAAGGGAATCCCAAGGGAATTCCATAGGTTTTAATGCATGCTGGCACACGCGCACACACACACACACACACACACACACACACACACACACACACACACACACACACACACACACACACACACACACACACATTCACAAACACACACACACACACACACAGAAACATACACCCAATTAAAACATAATACAAACCTACACACACACACACAATTTCTTGTACTCTGGTTTTAATGCATGCTGGCACACACGCGCACACACACACACACACACACACACACACACACACACACACACACACACACACACACACACACATTCACAAACACACACACACACACACACACACAGAAACATACACCCAATTAAAACATAATACAAACCTACACACACACACACAATTTCTTGTACTCTGGAAAAGACCACCTTAACTCTCCAATCAGGCTGCTCTGTCAAAACTGGACAGGTTTATACAGATGTCGGATCTTAATTTGACGCATTTCGTTGCAGAAGGAAAATTATCTGCAGCAGGAGGAATTGAATGTCTATTTAATATTGAGAATCAATACCAGGGAGCAACTGGAAGCAGTGTTTTGTAGGCTATACAATAATTTAGACTGTAGGTCCACTGATTAATTGTTGTATTATATGTTCAAGGCAAACAATAAGCAAAATAAATTGGTGGTTATCGCAGTGCCTGTGTGGTCCAGTGGGTACAGCCGCTGACAACGGTAAACATATGCTAGAGTAGGCATGGGTTTGAATCTAGTCCACTAATGTCCTTTGAGAAACGAGTACATTTCTAATTAATCTCTGTGGGCTGTACTTTTACTCTTACTCAAGTAATTTCTGAAGGAAGTAACTTATTTTTTACTCCATTACATTTTACCAAATTATTTTAGTTACATAGATTTATATTATAAAATTGTCGCTGTCGGATGACATTTTTTACATGACACGATACTGTACGTCTGTATGAACGTTTCACAACCACTTGACCACTGAAATGTATTCAAAATAGGTTGTCATCAAACTCTTAAGTCCATTGGCTCTCAAAGTTGTCCATCAAACCCAGTTTTATCTCCACCACGGCTCTCGAAGGGAAGCGCACGTTTTCATATTTTTGTTCTTGGGTTCTTAGCCAGACTCGATCAGAGGTAAGTTGCACTTTAATTACCTTCTGCCTTTGTAATATTATATATTTCGGAAGTAAGATAAGTAATTTCTAATATATTATTCTGTTGTTGAAATTGTGTTTTGAGGACAAGTGCAAATCAAATGGCTAGCTAACTAGCAAGCTTTGGCTGACCCAGAATGTGACAGAAAAAGTTTAATCTCATGTTTTTAGCTCCCCATATGACCTCTGGTGGACATTCCTGCAGTCAGCACACTCCCTCAACTTGAGACATCTGTGTCATTGTGTTGTGTGACAACTGCACATTTTAATGGCCTTTTATTGTCCCCAGCACAAGGTGCACCTGTGTAATGCGCATGCTGTTTAATCAGCTTGTTGGTAAAGACACACCTGTCAGGTGGATGGATTATTTTGGCAAAGGAGAAATGATCACTAACAGGGATGTAAATACATTTGTGCAAAAAAATGTAGATTAATACTTTTTTTGTACGTCTGAAAAATTTCTGGGATCTTTTATTTCAGCTCATGAAACATGAGACCAACAGTTTACATGTTTCGTTCAGTATAGCTTCACATTAGGTTGCCATTACAAGCTGTCTAAGCTAGATGCAGTGTCAACGATGTAGCTAGCTAACATTAGCAAGATCAACAGGTCAGTCCACCGCAGCATCCTCCCACACATTTCTCTCCTTGTGTTTGTGTGTGTCATTCTGTTTTTATGAAAATGCCTACATGCACCTCTTTCGTACAGTCAGTGTATCATCTCAGTAAGCTTTTTGTGCCCTATAGAAATAAGATAGATTGTCTTTTTATTTATAGCTTGTAGCGGCAGAACCGAGGCGGTAGGAGAATGAGCCAGCCAAAAAAATAAAATACTCTTGAAAGTGGAAAGGACAAGTTCGGAAAGGATGGAGTATAAATCCGGTTTTGTCTAGAAGGGATAAAGCTTTTGTCAAAAATATACATTTTTCGTAACAGGTTGAGGAGTAAATTAAGATTAGTAAAAGTGTTAGGATTAGCTAAAATGCAACAATAAAAATAATTTGACATCAATTTAATTCAATAATAAAATGTGTCTGATTTGCATACTAGTAACATGATTTGATAGAGACATTTCAGTATTGATTGTTTTACTGTTGTAACACCTGTCCATTCTGAGTGAAAAATTGAACATCACACTTGGTGTAAATATTTTTGTATGCATTATCACATGTACTTGAAATGATATTGTGAAATACATTTTCATTAATGCTATTGAAATTGTACAATTATTCCAATGTCTCGAGTACCACATACCTTTTTATGAAATTGTGCACATTGCTAAATATTAAGTCAACATTGCATGACCCTAATTGAAACTATACAGCCTACCGACTTTGTTTGATGTTAGTCTTCATTGGAGAGTACCTGTGCTGGGGGACGTCTGCAAGATGGTGCTGGCAGGCTTTAATTATAAATTAATGTTTTCTGACCGGATACTTTTTTACTCATACATGAGTAGTTTCTCAAGAAGGCAAATTTTACTTTGTAATTCATTCATCTAATTAACAGTACTTATGCTTAAATACAGATTTTCAGTACTCTGCAAATTATACATAGCCTAACTAAAAAAACATGGGTGAGCATACACACTGGAGGAAAGTTTATCATTCTAGAGTAGGCCTACATCTGTCAATCAATTGATGCTCCAAATCAGCTCATCAAGTTAGCCAGGGAAACACAAACAGTAGATTGTTGGTTTTTACATCTTTTATTAAGTGACTATTGATTGGCTAACGGCTAGCCTACAAAATGTAGCCTATAGAAATATAATCAAATAACAAGGGGCCTACTGCAACCATCGATGGCACTAGATTATCGCCAACTAAAGCCTTGTTCACACTGCAGGCCTTAATGCGCAAATCAGTTTGGGTTATCAAATCTGTTTTGGGCTACTGACTGTCCAGACAGCAAGCTAAAAATGACCAAATCGGATTGTGTGTTCAGACAGCAGTCATTTGCTGACAAGGCTACGCTAGTTGTCATAGTAACGACAGGTGTGTGAGTAGTAGTGTAGGCTGATTGGTGGTGCTTGTGCTTCCTATCACTCAGACGTTATGTAGCAAGCTAAGGTGACAACAATGCCTGCCATGGACGTGTCCCAGTTGCTTCGAATGTTTAAAATCATTAGGGTAAGAACACTTTTAAACCCTCAAAGGACAAGATGATCCAACTTTCAAAACGAGTCATTTTTGGCTAGCCACAGCAGTCAACTAGCTAGCTAGGTAGCTGTTTAGCTTTCTAGTATATACACTAGTTTGTTTGTTTGTAAACAATGAACAAGCTAGGTAGCTACCAAATGTTCTTGTCAAACTGTCAACAGAGTAGCTAGCAAGCCACAATATATACAAATAACAGTCTAAAAACCACTTGAGGGCAAATAAATCAGACTTGACAGTTCAGACACAAGTCACATGGCCAGGAAGGTGGTTTGAAATGTGGATTGAAATATCAGACAGCAGGGAAAATAACAGATCGAATTGAAAGTGCAAATAAATAGGATTTGAGTCATTTCAAACTGCCAATGTGAACACGGCTATAGGTCTCGTTAAACTATCAATATGCGCTAAATTGACCCACACAGCTGATCTCAATTCCAACCACCTCTAAAGGCCCCCAAAAAGATGATGGCAGTGTTACCTTAGTCCGAGATCTGTATATAATGATGAGATGCTCATGTCTCCGCCCTAACAATGGGAGTCGTCCCAGAGGCAGACGACAAGCTTAGGTCTGCATATTAAGCCCATAGAAACGCTTTGGGCTTATTTTTGTGAGAGTGAGCCCTCTCACTTCACCTCTTCCTCTCTGCCTTAAGTCCTGCTTTCAACCAAAGTCTTTCAAAATGGTAAAAAAAAGGTAAAATAAAAAATAAAATACACTTGTATGTCGTACCCTAGTGGAGATCAATAACTATCTTGTGTTATTAAGCTATATAAAACGAAAGTTGTTGATGTATATGGTTGAATTTCAGATACATTTTTGTACATTTGAATGTTGCAGTGATAGGACCTAGGCCTAAAGCGTTTGAGTGAGCGGGAGAGAATGTTTGTTTTAAGATAGCGAGCTCTGATCCCAATAACTCGACTGCCCACGAATGGAGAGAGAAATAACTGCTCATTTTTAGCCAATCACAAGGCTCATTTGAATCATTACTGAATCAGGAAAAAAATCCTCAACAAAGAGTGATCAAGTTAAGATCCAACATCTGTAGAAGATTAAATTATTTTTTTAAAGAAAATTAAGAGGGATGTTGATTGACAGATTAACTCTGGATCACTCACAGCCATTGTGGACTCTATGGGAACTACAGCCATGTGTAAAACTCAATGTATGTTCCAAATGGCACCCTACACCCTATATAGTGCACTACTTTTGACCAGAGCCCTATGTGTCCTGGTCAAAAGTAGTTTTATGCCCACAAATGGTGTAATTCTGACATGTTTGACTTTGATTCAGTCTCATATGTGTAAGGATCCTGTAACTGAAGGAGACATGTAAAGTGATATATATGCACTTGAATATCTATAGGATTGATGATTGGTGGTGGATGTATGGTAAATATCACTATTTAGTATTGTCTCTGTTTTATCCTCTGTTTGGGGCGGCAGGAAGCCTAGTGGTTAGAGCGTTGGGCCAGTAACTGAAAGGTTGCTAGATCGAATCCCCGAGCTGCCAAGGAAAAAACTGTCGTTCTGCCCCTGAACAAGGCACCCACTGTTCCCAGGCCGTCATTGTAAAAAAAAAAAATGTTCTTAACTGACTTGCCTAGTTAAATAAAGATAAAATATCCCTCTGTTCCAACTCTGGTGTTGCAAAATGTACATACAAAGATTGAGTGTTCTCCTATATATTTGCACATGCAGGCCATCTGAACTAAATGTTTTTAACTCAAGTGAGATGTGCAAAATGACCATGCACATTTTTGTCGCTCTGTCTATCTCTCTAAAGGATTTCACACTGTCTCGAAAGGATGTTGCTCTTTACATGACTTTTGACCCTGAAATGGACTCTGGGTAAATGAAGCTATGTGGGTTGAAGCTATAGGAGCGGGTGCTGAGGAGCAGACAACTAAGCGTTCTTAATGGGGAGGTGTGTGTGGTGGGGGGGCTTGGAGTAGGTACTGGAAATATCCATTCCTGACTCTGTTATCCAGCTCTCTATGACTTGCTGTATTGTCGGTTCCGCATCACACACCAACTAAAAGAAAGTTTCATTCGTTTTCAACTTTCATCACCTATTGATTCACACTTTCTCTGACATCTCAAGTGTCTTTGGTGGACTGGAGTCATTTTTGCTCTCCTCACTCCTTAACCTTTCTGTTTGTGTGTTTCAAACTACAAGTTTTATTAGTCGTATGTATGGAATACACATGGTATACACCGCCCAAAGAAATGATTACTTGCAGTTTCCGTCTGGACAAAGCAACAACATTAAGAAATAATCAAATATATCAACACGAACATAAAGCAAATGGATCAGTAGAATAGAATAATCTGTTTAGCACAAGTATAATACAGGAAGGCACAATTCATTGTCCAATATTTACATGTGTTTAGGGGAAGGGGGGATTGGGGGGCAAGTATTTCAATTGTGCAGTATTTAGCATTCACAAGAGTCTGGTAGCAGCCATTAATGCTGCACACCCATCACAATGTGTGTGTGTTGTGTTGTGTGCGTCTGGGTGCTACGGTGTGGAGAATTAGAGCAAGTGTTCAGCAGTCTAAGAGCTTGTAGATAGAAACAGTCTCTGAGCCTGTTGGTATCAGACCTCCTGCTCCAATACCGTCTGCCAGACAGTAAGGAAGTGAACAGCTTGTGGCTGGGGTGTGTGGGGTCCTTAATAATGCTGTGGGCCTTCCTCAGGCACCGTTTGAAGTAGATGTCCTGGATGGGTGATGTACTGGGCCGTCTGCACCACCTGCTGGAGGGCCTTGCGGTCGTGGACGGAGCAATTCCCATACCAGGCCCTGATGCAACTGGTCGGGGCGCTCTCGATGGTGCAGCAGTAGTATTTGGAGATGACCCGGGGTGGCACGCCAAATTTCTTCAGCGGCCTTAGGAAGTAGAGACGCTGTTGTGCCTTTATTGGCAACAGTGGTGGTGTTGTTGGTCCATGTCAAGTCCTCGGGGATGTGGACGCTGAAGATCTTAAAACTTCTGCTCTCTCGACTGCAGTCCTGTTGATGTGGATCAGGGCATGTTCCCTCCTCTGCTTCCTGAAGTCAACAATCTCCTGTCCTGGCACCACAATGCTAGTTCACTTACCTCCTCCCTACAGGCTGACTCATCATTGTTGGTTATCAGGTCTACAGCCGTGTGTATGTGTTTGGTTTTACTATCCTTGTGGGTAACCAGAAGTCATCACAAGGATAGTAAAATAAGGGAACATTTTGCCGGTCCCCACAATGAAAAAGGCTATTTTAGGCTTAGGGGTTAGGTTTAGGGTTACAATCAGGGTTAGGGTTACAATTAGGATTAGGAGTTAAGTTGAGGGTTTGGGTTAAGGTTAAGGGTTAGGGTAAATAGGATTTTGAATGGGAATCAATTGTTTGGTCCCCACAAGGATAGTAAAACAAACGTATGTGGGGGGTGGGGGCTCTTGTAACTGGCCCCATTGAGCTGCCTGCCTAGGGCCGTTAAGGCCCATTGTCCTTGTGAATGGTGGTAGGGAGGCAGGTATTGGTCTGCTGCTGAAGGTTTGCGATGGGTAGAGGGATGGTGTTGACTGTCAAAGGCAGGGCTGTTAGGGAGAAAATCAAAAAGCCATCAGACTCATTTGTGGGGGAAGGTAGTCAGCGAGAAGAGGTGCAGACTGTGAGCCTACGATGGATGCTATGGGGAGAAGGGTCAGAAAAAACTCTGAGCCCTAGGCTATAACTAAGGCCTAAAGTTTTTAGAGTTGGCCTGAATAATCGGGGCGCCAGGTAGCCTAGTGGTTAGAGCGTTGGACTAGTAACCAAAAAGCTTGCAAGTTCAAATCCCTGAGCTGACAAGGTAAAGAAATCTGTCGTTCTGCCCCTGAACAAGGCAGTTAACCCACTGTTCCTAGGCTGTCATTGAAAATAAGAATTTGTTCTTAAATGACTTGCCTAGTTAAATAATAAATAAAATAAGAAGTTATGGGTGTATATATATATATGTATGTATATATATATATATATATACACACATACACACTACATCATGGCCTCTCAAAAATGACAATTGAACAAGTGTTTTTGGGCAAGTCAATCTGTATGAAATCTCTCCACTGACCGAGTGGAGACAAATGTTATTATGGCAATGAAATAAAAAAGGCTTAAATGATTGAAACTCGGCAGTCCTCCTATGCCTATCTCAGTCACCCTGGGTGGGTGAGTGGTGACCGTGTGTCTGAACTACATTGTTTACCCACACAGCTATGTGTGACTTTCCCTCACACCTCCTCATGGCTGATACCACACTACTTTCATATAGAATACACTGTAGTACAGGGAGCTTATTTGGACATGGTGCTAGACAGACTTGATATGTGCGAGTTGTCTCAGTGAGAGTGTTGAATATACCATTAACCATCTTTGCAGCTTTGACTTTATTACATAATACAGTATTACATTGTGCTGTGATACCATTACCGTCTCCACTACCTGCACTATTTTATTTAAAGCTCAGCGAAAGGAGGGCAAAGTCCTTCACCCAGTCCGCAGTGAGATCAGATAGATTCTTCTCCTATAGAGAAATACAGAGCTCCCTGGAGGAAGGGGACTATGAACAACGAAGAGGCCACTTAAGAGGTAAGACAAGATCTAAAATAAAAAAGACATCTGGGGGATTTTCAGGCTAATCCCCAAGCACCCTCCCTCCCCCCCTGACTGTACCTACTACCCCCTCACTCTCCAGGCCATACAGGTCCCCACCGGATACCTCCTGACCCCGGACCCCTGTCCTCTTGGAATCCCTGCCTGGTTCTACTTTCTCCCTGTGTGTTTAGCATGACAATTCCCTCCCAAGTCCATGGCACAGGACAATGCATGTAGCTTGAGTTTGATGTCTTTTAAGCCTTTGACTGGCTTCTGTGGCCTCCAAGGTCTCCTCTCCCTGGCTTTGTAATAGGGAGAACGAGAGCACAGCTCTCCTGGTTAAATCTGCTGGGTCATTGCGTTTGAAGTTGGAAAGGCTGGATGGAGAGGGGAAACGGTCATCTGTAAAGGGAGTGTTGAGTGGGATGGGGGTTTTAGAAATGGAAACAAAAATGATTACAAATCAAATTGTTTTGATTACGTACATATATTTACCAGATGTTACTGCGGGTGTAGTGAAATTCTTGTTCCTAGCTCCAACTGTGTGTGTGTATATATGTGTGTATGTGATGGGATGTATCGACATTATGAAAAGTATGTGGATAAAATATTCAGTACATCTGAATAATACGTAGGATAGAATAGTATATGTACAGCAACAGTTGAACAGGATGGACTTGACTAGAATAAAGTATGTACACTACCGTTCAAACGTTTGGGGTCACTTAGAAATGTCCTTGTTTTTTAATTAAAGAAAAGCACATTTTTGTCCATTAAAATAACATCAAATTGATCAGAAATACAGTGTAGACATTGTTAATGTTGTAAATTACTTGTAGCTGGAAACGGCTGATTTAATGGAATATCTAAATAGGCGTACAGAGGCCCATTATCAGCAACCATCACTCCTGTGTTCAAATGGCACATTTTGTTAGCCATTACAAGTTTATGCTTTAAAAAGGCTAATTGATCATTAGATAACTCTTTTGCAATTATGTTAGCACAGCTGAAAACGGTTGTCCTGATTTAAAGAAGCAATAAAACTGGCCTTTAGACTAGTTGAGTATCTGGAGCATCTGCATTCGTGGGTTCAATTACAGGCTCAAAATGGCAAGAAACAGAGACTTTCTTCTGAAACTCATCAGTCTAGGCGGCTCCGGGATGCTGGCCTTCTAGGCAGAGTTGCAAAGAAAAAGCCATATCTCAAACTGGCCAATAAAAATAAAAAATGAAGATGGGCAAAAGAACAGACACTGGACAGAGAAACTCTGCCTAGAAGGCCAGCATCCCAGAGTTGCCTCATCACTGTTGAGGCTAGTGTTTTGCGGGTACTATTTCATGAAACTGCCAGTTGAAGATTTATGAGGCGTCGGTTTCTCAAACTAGACACTAATGTACTTATCCTCTTGCTCAGTTGTGCACTGTGGCCTCCCACTCCTCTTTCTATTCTGGTTAGAGCCAGTTTGCACTGTTCTGTGAAGGGAGTAGTACAAGATCTTCAGCTTCTTGGCAATTTCTCACATGGAATAGCTTTCATTTCTCAGAACAAGAATAGACTGACGAGTTTCAGAAGAAAGTCTTTGTTTCTAGCCATTTTGCGCCTTTAATCGAACCCACAAATGCTGATGCTCCAGATACTCAACTAGTCTAAAGGCCAGTTTTATTGCTTCTTTAATTAGCACAGCAGTTTTCAGCTGTACTAACATAATTGCAAAATGGTTTTCTAATGATTAAGTCACCTTTTAAAATGATAAACTTGGATTAGCTAACACAATGTGCCATTGGAACACAGGAGTGATGGTTGCTGAGAACCGGCCTTTGTACGCCTATGTACATATTCCATTTTAAAAAGTCTGCCGTTTCCAGCTACAATAGTCATTTAAAACATTAAGAATGTCTACATTGTATTTCTGATCAATGTGATGTTATTTTAATGGACAAAAATGAGCTTTTCTTTAAAAAACGAACATTTCTAATTGTCCCCAAACGTTTGAACGGTAGTGTACATATGAAATGGGTAAAAGCAGTTTGTAAACATTACTAAAGTGACCAGTAACTAAAGTTCGGGGCAAGGTACTGGGCAGAGGCTGGCTAGTGGTGACAATTTAACAGTCTGATGGCCTTGAGATTGAAGCTGTTTTTCAGTCTCTTGTTCCCAGCTTTGATGCACCTGTACTGTCTCCTCCTTCTAGATGGTAGCAGGGTGAACAGGCTGTGGCTCGGGTGGCTGAGGTCCTTGATGATTTTCTTGGTCTTCTTGTGACACCAGGTGCTGTAGATGTCCTGGAGGGCAGACAGTGTACCCTGCGGTTGCGGAGGGGGCAGTTGCTGTACCAGGTGGTGATACAGCTTGACAGGATGCTCTCAATGGGGCATCTGTAAAAGTCTGTGGGTCGTAGGGGCCAAGACAAATGTTTTCAGCCTCCTGAGGTTGAAGAGGCGCTGTTGCGCTTTCTTCACTACACTGTCTGTGTAGTTGGACCATTTCAGATTGCCACTGATGTGTACTGCAAGGAAATTTAAGCTTTTCACCTTCTCTGGATGGGGCGTGCTCCCTCTGCTCTCTGCTGAAGTCCACGATCAGCTCCTTCGGCAAGCAGTACCGGAGCACCAAGTCTAGGTCCAAGAGGCTTCTAAACAGCTTCTACCCCCAAGCCATAAGACTCCTGAACATCTAATCAAATGGCTACCCAGACTATTTGCATTGCCCCTCCCCCCTATTTTACAATGCTGCTAGTCTGTTTATTATCTATGCATTGTCACTTTAATAACTCTACCTACATGTACATATTACCTCAATTATTTACTGCTGCTCTTTAATATTTGATACGTTTATTTGTTATATTTTGTAGGTATTTTTCTTAACTGCATTGTTGGTTATGGGCTTGTAAGTAAGCATTTCACTGTAAGGTCTACACCTGTTGTATTCGGTGCAAGTGACAAATACGATTTGATTTAGTTGACTTTGAGGAAGAGGTTATTTTCCTGGCACCACTCTGCCAGGGCTTTAATCTGCTCACTGTAAGCTCTCTCATTGTTGTTAGTAATCAGGCCTACCACTGTTGTGTATTCTGCAAATTTGGAGATTGAGTTGGAGTTCTGCGTGGCCGTGCAGTCATGGGTGAGCACACACCCTGGCGGGCCCCTGTGTTGAGGATCAGCGTAGTGGAGGTGTTGTTTCCTACCTTCGCCACCTGGGAGCGGACCATCAGGAAGTCCAGGACCCAGAAGCAAAGGGTGGGGTTCAGACTCAGGGCCCTGAGCTTAATAATGAGCTTGGAGGGTACTATGGTGTTGAAGGCTGAGCTGTAGTCAATGAACAACATTCCTATATAGGTATTCCTCTTGTCCAGATGGGATAGGGCAGTGCGATGGCGATTGTGTCATCCGTGGATCTATTAGGGCGGTATGCAAATTGCAGTAGGGGTGGGGTGGGCAATTCCAGTCCTGGAGGGCCTGATTGGTGTCAGTTTTGCCCCAGCTAACACACCTTAATCCAATAATCACCTAATCATGATCTTCAGTTTAGAATGCAATTAGATTAATCAGCTGTGTTTGCTAGGGATGGAGAAAAAGTGTGACACCAATCAGGCCATCAAGGACTGGAGTTGCCCAGTCCCCTGGTCTAGGGTGTCTGGTAAGTTGAAGGTGATATGATCCTTAACTAACCTCTCAAAGCACTTCATGACAGAAGTGAGTGCTAAGGGGGTGAACGTAATTTAGTTCAGTTACCTCCGCTTTCTTGGGTACAGGAACAATGGTGGACATCTTGAAGCAAGAGGGTACAGCAGACTGGGATAGGGAAATATTGAATATGTCTTTAAACACTCCAGCCACCTGGTCTGCACATGCTCTGAGGGGGTGGCTAGAGATACCCCTACACCATGTTCATTCATCTCCTATTCACACTGCACTTAGCAATGTACAAATGCTATAACTTTCATAATAACATCAACCACCCACCCCATCAAATAAGTCACTCTCTGGACATGAGTGTTTGTTTCATTCAGGGTAGGTGTGTGGGCCGGAATCAAAGGGTTGCTACTTATTGTTCGTGTCTGAAAAGGAGCTAATGGTCGGCCATCGCTACTCAACGACTAAAAGCCGCGGGGTGCCCCCGGGCCAAGTCGCACAATGACACCCCCACTCCTCCCGCGGCGCGTCTTCCTGCCACAATCTGAAGCCAACGACTCGCTATGGGGGTGCGTATCTGTATCGGTGTGACGGCCATCCACTCTTTTCAATACACCCATCAAGGCTAGTATAAATTCGACTGGATGCTTTTAGTTGTTTTAGTAATTTCCTCTGCGTTGTCCTGATTTTACAGTCAAAAATTGGTTTCTGTATGTAAATTGAGCGTAAAGTTGTCACTTCAGAAAAGTTCAACCATTATGTGCATCATTCGTTGACTTAATTGTCTTTTTTGAAATGTCATAAGAATGCTTTTAAATTCTAGACTTACTGACCTTTTTCACATGTATTTCTGAAACAGTTTAGTGATAGCCATGTAATTAGGCTACAGCGCCATCACATTCTAGGCCTTGTCTCTCGGACCAAAAGGATGGTCTATACATTGAAATATGACAACATTAACCTAATTCTTTATTGGTTAACTTCACTAATGCTTGTGAGTCACATAAGGCCAATGTGTTTTGTGTATAAGTCTAAACCTCAATGAAAATGCATTGAGTCGGTTATAATTTCCATTTAACAAATGTATTTTTCCCACAAACATTTGTTTTACATTTTAAATTCTAACAATTAGCCAAAAAAAAATCAGCAAGTGAAAATAGATGGGTCTATGCTATTACATTTTTTATTTTGATCGAATGGGATCCCTCACTTAGACTCGATAATTATTTTTGCACAAAATGTGCTTTAGGCTATGAAAAAGATATATACTAATCTTTATATAGCCTATTGTTTTATAGTGTAATATAAAATTGATAAGTTGAGCATGATCAGCAAGGTTGCCCAAATGTTGTTAAATTAAATGTTATTGTTGATTTGAAACCAATTTTGCGTATACTTTCTTGGCCTATATGCCAACATTTATAATGAGTGTTAGTCAAAATATGTAGGCTATCCCAAATCCCTTTTAATATCAAGGAAAGCTAGTTAAGGTAAATGATTTAAACAATGTCCACACAACGCTACATGCATATTAGATACTTACGTCACTGAATATGTATTTACTACTTAGTCATGTAGGCTAAATATATTAAATGGATCAACATTGAAGTCGTGAATTAGATAACTTTTTACTAGATAATTTCCTTGAATTGCTTACAGGATTTTTGCATACACACCTGAGCTTGTGTTATTTAAATGATATCTCAGGAAAACGAATAACACACATATATATATAGTGGGAAAGCACTACCTTACCTGTTATCTCACGGTCAGTGTTATCAGGGATCTTTGGGACGTCCCTACACTAAACTTTAACCCCTACCTTTAACCTAACCTTAAACATAACCCATACCTAACTAACCATTTACATTTCAACTTCAATGGGGGGTAGGGACGTCCCAATGATACCGGATAGCATGGACCGTTATCTCACCGTGAAGGGAAAATAATCAAGTTCGTTCGCAAATTCACAATCAGCTGTGTATGATTGTCTCTCGTAGCCAATGGGATGCGAGGCAATTAACATCCCAACACCGATTGATTAAAAAAAACTGTGGAGCTGTGGTGTTGTGAGACGACCATTTGAAGGTGAAGTAGGTGGTGAACTCGAGACTCAATGGACTACAGTTGATAAGGTATCTCGCACACAGGCTTCTATTTCTGTACAGGTTTGTTTCCACACAGCGTGAAGAGGAACTTTCGGGATTGATTTTCACCCTTTAAGGAATTGCTCAAAGAACACTGGCGTTTGGACATTTTCTTGCCACCCTCAAGTGTTCAGGGCAGGCCGTTCAGAAACGATTTTCTATCTTGCGTAATGGGTATATAGACGGTATAGACTGCAAGCGTGTCATTGACTATAACCAAGTGCTTGAACCACATTGTCTGAGATTAAAATCAAGGAGAATGTCGGAGCGATCTCAGAGCCCTATTTCGGATTGCAACAGCCGGCCGGATGACTTCAGCCGACCCATGTACGCCCAGGCCTTGGGTCAAGAGACGTTTGGCGGCACGTCGCTCCAGATCCCTCACGGCGTTCTACAGCACCACAGTCTTCTATTCAACAAGACTGCATACAATGGGTTGCCCCCAACACCTCAAACCTTTTTTCAATTCCCACCGTCCGGTGGTGACTATAGGGCCTCCGATTTACAAGCCGGTGACTTTTGCCAACCCAAACACTGGTATCCCATCGCCGCTCCCGAATACACCGGCCAAGTACCGAGGGTTGCAGTGACTACGCAGGCCACAAACCTGAGCCCACCCATTGCCGAAGCCAGGGAACAAATCAAAATGCCTGATATAAAGATTGAGAAGGATGTCAATGACGAGTATGAGGTAAAGAGTCAACAGTATCCAACTCCGTCGTCCGCTGTGGCTCATGGGGTTTACTACTCGACCCCATGGAACCCCTCGTTTTGGCCCGGTCTTCCCCACATCACTGCTGCGAGTTCCAATACTCAAAGCCTCAACTCCATACCCTCAACATCGTCTTCAACATCCCCATCGCTCTCGCCGTCACCCCCCAGCAATGGGTTACCCGGGATCACGTTCAACGGGTGCGCAAGCCAAGGTGCCCAAGCGCAAACCCAGAGCAATGGATCCTCCAGCGGTGGGTGCAGCGACTCCGAGGAAGAGGTGAGTCTGAAAATAGGCCTATGTACCGTTATCCCCACGATGTCCTATTAGCTTGTTTACCCTGGAGCGTGCCTATTAATAAAAAAAGTTAAGAGATGGAAAATGTTTCCTGAAGTCTTTAGTAAGTGTGCCTCTTTTTAACAGGAGAACCCTTCAACTGAGGAGCTGGAACAGTTCGCCAAGGAGCTGAAGCACACGCGTATAACACTGGGTTTCACACAAGCAGATGTAGGAATGGCTCTAGGCAATCTTTATGGTGAGTTTGGATTAGGCGTACACCAAAACTACCATTAACCTATGTCACAGCCTAACCTTGCCAATGTGAGCTGGTGAATATTAATGCATGTTTGGACTTACTGAGTGTTCCGTTAAATTGGCGTAGGAAACCACAGAATACCATGGTTCTTGTGTTTGATATCTACTGTAGTTGTTGCAGTGTCAACTAGGGATTAACATGGGTAACTGGGATCCCGGGACCACTCTACATTTCCCGAAAAAATTAAGGACAAGATCCGGCAAATGACCCAATATCGCACTAATGCAATTCTCCCAAAATACACTATGTGCAGCATATTGTGCCATTTAAAAATATATATATTTCCATTCTCCAACCAGGCTGTCCCATGGACGCATAGTGTATTTACTTCACACAATCGCCATAAATTCAAAGCACACGCATAATTGACACTGCTGTACTGCATACCAGATCCGAATGCACTTTAGACCTCTCACCAGAATTGAAAATTCGATCCCGTTCTGAACCAAGACCAGTGAGGTGGAGCCCAGGACTGGTTCAACATCACATACATGAGCCCTAACCGGACAACCGTACACTATATATTGATTTGACCTGGTGTTGAGAACAATGTGGCGGGCGGCAGCTGAGTGAGGAGACAGGAAACAGCTACTGGGCCGAGAAAAAGTGCAGAGGAAAGCTCGCCGTATGTTCAGCTGAATGATGGAAATATTGGAATTAAGTAGGCTAATGCAATTGAAGGCATTTATCAATTTCTTGCTTATACTGAAACTCCCAAAGTGATATAAAATCGCTATACACATTTTTAAAGCATTAGTCGTGTGGTCAACGAGATTAAAGTTTCAGCACCGTTTTCATTGGGACAACGCCATGTCGCTGATTTGAGGCAAGAGTGGGGAACTAGTCTAGATAATTCAATGTCAGATCTTTGTTTTCACAATCTCCGTTTAGATATTTGGTAACAATTTAAACTGGGGAAATGTCAGCTAAATTGGAGTCTGTGCTAATGAACATATTTGATAGCTTGCTCATACATTAGCTGATCAGAACATTTTGCTAGCATGTTATACAAGTGGATTTTGCGCTTCACTCGCGTAGTAGCCTGTCCTACTCCGACCAAAAGCCATGGCCTGTATATTTGGTTGATTGATCTCTGGCTGGACAAGTGGAAGTGGTAGCTCATTTATTCGTTTGCTCACAATCACTGCAGAAACATTTAGCATGCAATAACGTAGCCTAAATCTAGTGTATTATTTATCTATTAACTCACGTAGTAGCCTTATATAGAGTTTAGGGTATTTTCCTATCGTCCCAATCCCACTGAAACCCAACATCCGGATCCTGTCTAGCATTAACATTCCTAACTTTATTCTGTAATCCATAGGTGCCATTATCAAATCACGTTTCGCATATGCATGTAAAAAATATATAATAATCCCCCTCTTCTCTGCGCTGTCTCTTGCTGCCTGTACGAGAGTTTCGGTAGAGTGTGTGAACAACACAAAGTTGGTTCCGGTTAAGATGCCTTGATGTTTCAACAAGTTCCTCTTCATCTCCCGTTATTCATGAGCTGATCTGCTATCTGTATAATCCACTCGATTTTGCCAAACAAAGTTTTGGTATTCGTTGGTTATCTACCAAGATTAATCACTTTGGTCATTGACTTTGTTTGCCTGCTGTTAGTGCATGTCTGTGCCTAGATAGCCTGATGAAATGCGTTGAATTAATTGAGGAACATGATAACGCTCTGAATTGATCAACTAGCTGTTTCGCAATTCACAATAGTGTTATTGGGGAGCAGTTACTCTATCATTACTAAATATTAGTTTCTCTTGTTGCGAAATCTTTCCATAGTGTCGCAGCCTAGACACCAATTTGGCTCAGCGACAATCTTATTTAGGGAATCTTGAGCGACTATCTTAGTTTTAAACGCTCCGATTTTTGTGTATTCCCCAGGATGCATATTAATTATTCCCGGTATTGCGACTTGGTCGATTTTTTGGAAAATATTAATCACTATTGTCAACTGCTGACAATGACTCGTTCTCTGTTTAGGCAAGATGTTCAGCCAGACTACAATCTGTCGTTTCGAAGCCCTCCAGCTCAGCTTCAAGAATATGTGCAAACTGAAGCCCCTGCTTCGGAGATGGCTGAATGAGGCTGAGACCTCTGACAACCCCCAGGATGTGAGTATTCTTCTAATCGAACTCTTTATCGGATACCTTTGTTTTGTTTAGAATCACAGCTCGTACAGAGCAGCATCAGGTTTGCACAATGTGTCTAGGATTCCATCTTGTTGGCCATGAACTTCCCATGGCCAACCAGAGTAATATTTATTAGAAAATGCTCACCATTAAATGTTATCTATTCAACTTTTGCATTTGGTATTTGAGGGGGACCAATAGTTATGTCCTCTGCAATGGACCAAAGCACACTAATGTCCCAGTCTGAGTGTGAGTATGCTTGTATCCCCAGATGTACAAGATCGAGCGGGTGTTTGTGGACACCAGGAAGAGGAAGCGGCGGACCAGTCTGGAGGGTTCGGTGCGCACGGCTCTAGAGTCCTACTTTGTCAAGTGCCCCAAGCCCAACACTCAGGAGATCACACACATTGCAGACGACCTGTGTCTGGAGAGAGATGTGAGTCCCACACTGATACAGCCTTCCCTCACTTCCTTTCGGTCACCTACTGGCCTTTATTTCCCCAACCCTGCATGGCTGTTTAGTCTAAGTTGCTCTTAAATGAAATGGACCCTAAATTAATTTATGGTAAATATGCTTTTCCTGTGTTTCCATGGTTTGAATCTTAGTGCTGTATGTGATGACTCATCTGACACTGTCAGGTTCTATATTTTTTAAATTAAGGAAGCGGGGAAATGTGCTGTGTTTGACAGGTGGTGCGTGTGTGGTTCTGTAACCGCAGACAGAAGGGCAAGCGCCTGGCCCTCCCTTTCGATGAGGAGTGTGAAGGACAGTACTACGAGCAGAGCCCACCTCCCCCGCACATGACCCACTCCCCCCTCCCTGGGCAGGGGTACCACCTATCCAGCCACACCGGGGCCCCCACTTTCTACATGCCCCCCCTCCAGAGGCCAGATGTCTTTAAGCAGGCCCTGCACCCTGGACTGGTGGGTCACCTGACCAGCTAAACGTGTTCCAGTTCTCCAAAACAGCCCTGACCATGTGGCCTTCCTTTCCCACCCAACATAGCTATTTTCTACCTCTTCATTCCACCAGTCCCTCCCAACCCAGGATGTCCTCCAGTCCCTCCCAACCCAGGATGTCCTCCAGTCCCTCCCAACCCAGGATGTCCTCCAGTCCCTCCCAACCCAGGATGTCCTCCAGTCCCTCCCAACCCAGGATGTCCTCCAGTCCCTCCCAACCCAGGATGTCCTCCAGTCCCTCCCAACCCAGGATGTCCTCCAGTCCCTCCCAACCCAGGATGTCCTCCAGTCCCTCCCAACCCAGGATGTCCTCCAGTCCCTCCCAACCCAGGATGTCCTCCAGTCCCTCCCAACCCAGGATGTCCTCCAGTCCCTCCCAACCCAGGATGTCCTCCAGTCCCTCCCAACCCAGGATGTCCTCCAGTCCCTCCCAACCCAGGATGTCCTCCAGTCCCTCCCAACCCAGGATGTCCTCCAGTCCCTCCCAACCCAGGATGTCCTCCAGTCCCTCCCAACCCAGGATGTCCTCCAGTCCCTCCCAACCCAGGATGTCCTCCAGTCCCTCCCAACCCAGGATGTCCTCCAGTCCCTCCCAACCCAGGATGTCCTCCAGTCCCTCCCAACCCAGGACGTCCTCCTCTGTATCCAGTTCAACAACAATGGGAGGAAGTCAATCAAGGGTGAATACAGTGAAGAAATGGATCAAAGCTGCAAATTTCTAGTCTATTTGAAAGGCAAGGTATCTTGAGACTGCTTTTGTCCCACATGCTCTAAGTGTTCATCGGTTTAGGGCCTTGCCTCACACCCAGTTCAGCTACAAGTAATCTGCACAGCACTGAATGCTCCATCCTGCACCATGGGGAGGGGGGGAGGGGGGGGGGGGTGGCTCTGAATATCTGCCTTGCGATTGTTTTTGCACAAAGTTGTCTGACCTTTTTTTGATATTTTTAAAATGAGATTTTTTTCTTTACCTCGAATATCCTTGTGCTGTCTTATTGTTGCAGAGGTTATCATTGTCTTACCTACAATTTCTTTAAAGTCTTGTCCAGAAGGTATACTCTCATAGTGGAAGTATGATACAAATACATTTTTTGATTTGTCTTAAAAAATCCTGCTATGTTTGTATTGCATAACTGTTTTTAATCTAATGGTAGCCATTTTGGTAAAGGGATTAACCAAAGTGGTACTTATGTTAACATGATCATCAGGGTCCTGTATTGCTAATGTTTGTCACTGTTACAGCGCTGATTACATCAGCACTCTTATACAAAGACTTGATCAAAACAAATTTGAAATGGCCATCCCTCGCAGGCACAATCTAGTGCCTTGTGTAGTTGAAGTCATTTCATCTTGTATGTGACTCAAATCTCTTGACTAGAGATATTTACATGCCATGTTTTTAAATAAAAGCGTATTTGATAATTTATTGAAACTCTGGCTATTTCTCTGGGCAACCTTAAGATGTTACTTGTAACTTTTGCACCATACAATTAAATATTTTATTTTCTGTAACAACAATAAATTAATATGCTATTGTGTATATAAATGCTCAACCACTTTCCCTGTTTCCCACAGTTGCGTGTGGAGGTGGTTTATTGCTGAAATGTATGTGAAATGAGCTGGTCCTAGAGAAGACCACCTTCACATTTTAAAAGGTGACGGTTTCCCCTTGTATAGTGCACTACTTTTGACCAGACCCTATGAGCCCTGGTCAGATGTAATGACCTGAAAAGGGTGCTATTTGGGATGCAGAACGTCTGAGGAGCTGCCAAAGTGAACCATGGGTGTGGTTTCACTTCCTGACCCAGGCTTCCAGGTCATGGTAAACCTTCTGAGCAGGCAGGCTGTGATACTGGGGGCAGATGCTACACAGCCTCTCCCTCCAGTCTGTATACACTTTCACCTGATAGCTATGCCGCCACGCAAAGTATCCAGCATATCTCTCCTTGTCCAGTTGCAGCTGGCGGAGATAGTTCCCCAGCTCCTTGGTGGATGGAAAGTCCTCAACGTGGATGAAGGAGTTTGGCGGAGCCACGGCTATGTAGTCATCTGGCGGTGGACCCAGAACCACAGGCACTGCCCCTGCCTGGTAAGCGTTCCGCCAGAGCTTCTCAGTGATGTAATCCTTGGAGATTGAGTTCTCGAAGGACAGGTAGAAGTAGCAGCTTGAGATGGTGGGCAGCAGGTCGCTGGAGGCCAAAACCCTCCCTCTCAAGCGACCATACACCTCCACTGGGATGCTTCTTTTCAGGCTCTTGTACACCAAGCTCCTTCTGTGCTGAGGCTCATGGTGACTAACAACCCAGCAGGCCAGAATGGACTTATTTTTGGGAATGATGTCTTCTGTGCTGCTATCATTACCAGTATCACAGTCCTTCGGCAGCAGCTTACCATAGGGCATGGTGATATCAGCATCGTGGTGGTAGGACATGGTCCAGTTGAACACGTTATTGAAGGGCTTCAGGTATCTGCTGTTGTCAGGGGACTCCAGAGAGAGCCAGACCCACTTCTGGTGCCTCGGCCGGTGGAGGTGGAGGGGCAGCCGCTCCTGGCCGTTCATCAGCTCTCTGTGGTGGAAGACCACCAGGTCAGCACTGGGGTAGAGAGCGCGCTGGTCCACCAGGCGGCAGTCAGGGATACGGTACTGGTTCCAGCACACGTCTCCCTCCAAATTGTAGGAGGGGCCAAAGGGCCAGTGCCACAGCAGGATGGTGATGTTGTGGCTTCTGTCAGAGTTTGGACCCCATCCACCATCACTCCCCTGTCCCACCAGAAAGAACAGTAGAGGGGCCAGGCAGATGATGAGGAGGAAGAGCCTGAGGCAAAATGAGGTGGAGTCCATGATAGAGCTGGACCCTTGTTTGTCATCAGGGTTCTGTCACTGCAGGGAAATGAGCAGAGAAAACAGGATTGAGGTACCGTTAACCTTGACTCAGGGGTAAACATAACATAGTAAACAAAAATCTGAGACATTCAAATTGTTACATTTCGTATTAATTTGTGGATGTCCATCATCCAATTTGTATGATAGGCTATGTTACAATTCGTACAATTACAAATGTGTAATACGTATGTTACGAATTACAATTTGTTTTGACCAGTGGCGTGCCTGGGGCCTGGGCCTTCAGTGAGGTACTACACAGTCCCACCCGAATTAATCCACCTCTTATTACCATCATTATGATGCCATGGCTCTAGACACTATACATTTAGACTGAAACGCAGTATAACCAGGCGTTGCGTCACCTTGAAATTGACATTTTTGGGTTAACAGTGTTTATCGGCGCCAAACACCAAATCGATCACTTGAAAATAATAGGCATTCCCAGCAGTACAGTTTGCAGTGCTTCTCGGAGCCTGTGAGCCATTGATAGCGCTCGTAGTTGAAACTTTGAAAGTGGCGGGCGACCTCTCCTTACAATGTCTAACTTTTCTTGAAAAGTTTGTCTTGAGAATGGCGTTATAATTATATCCTCGACCAAATCGATATCTTCTCCTTCCGCCATTGTGGGTTGAAAAAACAGCTTAGTAGTACGCGAATTAATTTGTTTATCAAATTCAGTTTCCTAGATCTGCATAGACCTGCCCATAGGACCTGCCTCTCGACATTGGTAATCCAATCAAAAGACGTGCACGCACTACGCCTGCTAGCTGGCTCCTGTGTAACACTGGAGCCAGCCAGCAGGCGTACAATACCCAACTCTAAAGCTGATTGGTTGACACTACATTTTCATTTCCATTCACTATAAGCTACAAGTGCCCGCACTGTTGATTCTGAAGGCCTGAGGGCAGATTTTAGACCCCTGGCAACACATGATGGCTGAATATGATTGGATAAAAGATCTAACATAAAGACCAGCCCTCCAAATCTCAACCTGGGGCTGGAAGCAGTGCAACCAAGAGGAAAGCTATGAAATGAAGAGTATAACTCTTACTCTGGGGAATAATTTAATACATATGTGGGAAAATATATTAAAAATATATATATATTCTGATGATGTTTAGGCCAGTAGAGAAGGCCTTGCTGGCCCTGATGGCCCACCACTGGTTTTGACTAATGTTAGCTAGGTTAGGGTTTAAAATTAAGGTTAGGGGAAGGGTTAACTAACATGCAAGTAGCTCAAATGTAAGTAGTTGCTAAAGTTGTCCTTGGGATTAGAACGCACAACATTTGGGTTGCCAGATGTTCACATCATACACCCTACCAACCACCCTCCTTTTGTCTTATGTAATCATACCAAACGTAACATATACTGATTTGAGTGTCCAGGATTATCGTTTACTATGTTACTTCTAGGCTATGAGACCAGCCTGTATCTGTACCCAGTAGCCCACTGACCTTATCACTTATCCTATTGGAACACCTTCCATCCATCCCATGGTATTATCAGACATCCAGGGAGCGATTGATTTTAAAGTTATAAATGGCTGAATGATAATAGCTACGGTATGCATCTCCTTGTAGCAGCTTGATGTACATACTTGTTTGTCACCATCTCAATGTACATGTTGGGAGTAGTTTGGTCAAAGATAAGACTGATCAGTTGGAGATTGAATTTGTTTGCTACTGCTAAACATGCTTTGTCATTCTTATTTTGGTCGTGTTGCGTGTTACATTTGACTTCCTGTATTGTGGTTGTCTTTCCTTCCCAACTCTGTGCTTGTCTCCATGTCACCAAATACAATGTTTTACAGAAAACAAATTAACAGACTTTCAGCATGCTTATAGGGAAGGGCACTCAACATGCTCGTTACTGGCACAAATGACTGATTGGCTGGAAGAAATTGATAAGATTGTGGGAGCTGTTTTAGACTTCTTTTGTGCTATGGATTAATATCCTCTGCCTTATCATGGATGGGCAGTTACCTATCCAATAGAACACAGAGGGTTTTCTTTCAAGCAAATTATTTTGTTGAGTATGATGTACTGCAGGGCAGCTGGCTTGGACCATTATTTTTCTACTAATAACCTTCCACTGCAACAGTAAAATAAATAACTGACACCTTTAACATAGAGCTCCAGTCAGTTTTAGAATGGGTAACTAGCAATAAATGTGCTAAATATCTAAAAAATGAAAAGAATCTCTAGGGACAAGTCACTCGCTCAACCCTAAACCTCATCTTGATCTAGTATTGAATAATGTGGCTATTGAGTAATTTGAAGAGACTAAACTGCTGGGTGTCACCTTAGATAGCAAGCTATCATTGTCAAAACATATAGACTCAATGGTTACTGTAATGGGAAGAGGTCTGTCCATGATAAGGCATTGCTGTTATTTATTGACATCTCAGTCAACCAGACAGGTCCTACAGGCCATAGTTTTGTCACACCTAGTTTGTCACACGAACTACTGTCCAGTTGTGTGGTCAGGTGCGGCAAAAAATGGCAAATTGAAGTTAGTCCAAAACAGAGCAGCACATATATTGCACAAGGAGTGTGAATGTCAATGCCATGCATGTCAATCTCTCCTGCATCAAAGTTGAGAGATTGACTGTATCACTATTGATCTTTCTGCAAGGTGTTGAAGGTACTGAACTGTCTGTTCAAGAGGATGGCAAACTGTTCGGACACTCATTAGTATCACACAAGACATGTGACCAGAGGTCTCTTTAAAATGTCATTAGGTGCAGAACAGAGGCTGAGGAAAAACAGTATTAAAATAGCACCATGACTAAATGTAACCGCCATGCACTCCAGGTAACTCAAGCTAGCAATAAAATAACACCTTACGGCATGACGGAGACTGTGAAGAGAGGCATTTTGTATTGTATTAGTATTATGTGCTGTGATACGTGCCTGTGTTCATAATGGCTGCTCAGTGAAACGACCTGTCCTGACTTGTCATAAACGCTTGCTAAAAAACTTTAATGTGCAAGCCTTCCTTCATGGCCTGACCTCTCTAATTGATATAGAATCAGCTTGATCCCCTCTGTCCAAGACGCTTGGACCTTCTTTTTTTATATTTTCAGTGTTATCAAATCAAATCAAATGTTATTAGTCACATACACGTGTTTAACAGATTGTGGTTGTAGCGAAATGCTTATGTTTCTAGCTCTGACAGTGCAGTAATATCTTACAATTTCACAACATATACCCAATACACACAAATCTCAGTAAAGGAATGTAATTAAGAATATATAAATGTATGGACGAGCAACGTCAGAGCAGCATAGATTAAGATACAGTATAGTATAGAATACAGTATATACATATGAGATGAGTAATGCAAGATTAAAGTAAACATTATTAAAGTAACTAATGTTCCGTTTATTATTATCGTTAACAAATACACACCTGTAAAGAAAATGAGAATTTAAAACACGTTCAGCCCCTGGTTCGACTGTGATCTGGCAGTTACTCCACCTCAATAATTCCATTTGGCAAATCGCTCGGCATACGCATACTCAGACTGACTGGCTCTCATTCAGGCAAATTATAAATAAGTGCACTCAGGCAATCCGGAAGGCCAAAGTTAGTTACTTTAAGGAGCAGTTCTCTCTCTGTGGTCTAACCCCAAGAAGTTCTGGAAAACGGTTAAAGACCTGGAGAATAAACCCTCCTCCTCACAGCTGCCCATGTCCCTTAAAGTTGACGATGTGGTTGTTACTGACAAGGAGCACATGGCTGAGCTCTTTAATCACCACTTCAATAAGTCAGGATTCCTATTTGACTCAGCCATGCCTCCTTGCCCGTCCAACATTTCCTCATCTTCCACCCCTTCTAATGCGACTATCCCCGATGCTCCTCCCACTTTTCCCCCTACAAAGTTTTTCCTGCAGGCGGTCACTCAGTCCGAGGTGCTAAAGGAGCTCCTTAAACTTGATCCCCAAAAAACATCTGGTTCAGATGGTTTAGACCCTTTCTTCTTTAAGGTTGCTGCCCCTATCATCGCCAAGCCTATCTCTGACCTTTTTAACCCTTTTCTTCTCTCTGGGCAGATTCCCATTGCTTGGAAGGCAGCCACGGTGGGTCCTTTATTTAAAGGTGGAGATCAAGCTGATCCTAACTGTTATAGGCCAATTTCTATTTTGACCTGTTTATCAAAAGTGTTGGAAAAACTTGTCAATAATCAACTGACTGGTGTGGTGGAATATTGACTCAGAAATATAACCCTCTTACTAGAACTTGTGAATTCAAAATAGATTTTATTACAAATGTAACAAAGCCGAGCCCCTCCATGGAAAATACTAAATTCTCATATTACAGAGTCCTACCTTTATAGTATTCTGTCTTTGCATAACGTATAGAGTCCCCTCCCTCTATATGAAAATAGCTTCCCTTGACCTTTCTCCACCATTATCTTTGCATCTCAGTTCTTGCTTGTTATATCCTGCCTGTTTGGCCCTGTCCGGGGGTATCATCGGATGGGGCCACAGTGTCTCCTGACCCCTCCTGTCTCAGCTTCCAGTATTTATGCTGCAGTAGTTTGTGTTGGGGGGGCTAGTGTCAGTTTGTTATATCTGGAGTATTTCTCCTGTCTTATCTGGTGTCCTGTGTGAATTTAAGTATGCTCTCTAATTCTAATTCTCTCTTTCTCTCGGAGGAGGAACTGAGCCATAGGACCATGCCTCAGGACTACCTGGCAGGATGATTCCTTGCTGTCCCCAGTCCACCTGGCCGTGCTGCTGCTCCAGTTTCAACTGTTCTGCCTGCGGCTATGGAACCCTGGCCTGTTCACCGGACGTGCTACCTGTCCCAGACCTACTGTACTCAACTCTCTAGAGACATCAGGAGCGGTAGAGATACTCTCAATGATCGGTTATGTAAAGCCAACTGACATTTACTCCTGAGGTGCTGACTTGTTGAACCCTCGACAACTACTGTGATTATTATTATTTGACCATGCTGGTCATTTATGAACATTTTAACATCTTGGCCATGTTCTGTTATAATCTCCACCCGGCACAGCCAGAAGAGGACTTGCCACCCCTCAGCCTGGTTCCTCTCTAGGTTTTGGCCTTTCTAGGGAGTTTTTCCTAGCCACCGTGCTACACCTGCATTGCTTGCTGTTTGGGGTTTTAAGCTGGGTTTCTGTACAGATCTTTGATCTATCAGCGGATGTAAGAAATGTGATTTGTTAACGCCCACATCTGACAGCTGTATAGGTTATAATGGTAGCGGGGCCCTGGTCCTGTATGTTCCATTCTTTATATAGCCATTCTGTCTTAGCTCTTCAAAGTGGACAGTCTAAATACTGCCTGCTAATAATGGAGTCATGCACTAGATTACATAATTTCTGCATCCGGCCAATGTAATTATTGGTTTGATGTTGTTTTCTCAGCATAGCAACTGCACCTAGTTACATTGAATCATCTCCCACACTGGCTTTCTTGATGTCTATAGTATTCTCTCTGGTATGCAATCTGGTTTCCGCTCAGGTTATGGATGTGTCACTGCAACCTTAAAGGTCCTAAATTATGTCACCATTGCCCTTGATTCTAAGCAATGTTGTGCTGCTATTTTTTTTGACTTGGCCAAAGCTTTTGATACGGAAGACAATTCCATTCTTGTGGGCCGGCTAAGGAGTATTGGTGTCTCTGAGTCGAATTTGGCCTGGTTTGCTAACCACCTCTCTCAAAGAGTGGAGTGTATAAAGTCAGAACATCAGCTCTGCAGATTTTGCTGTGAAGAGGCAGAGTCATTAGATCATTTATTTTGGTACTGTCCACATGTAGCTTGTTTTTGGTCACAGGTCCAGGAACAGCGGAAGAACTGCAACATTTACCTAGAACTAACGCTGCAGATAGCAATACTGCTTGATCTGGAAATTCCGTTAATCAATAATTATTTTAGCAAAAATGCTTCTTTAATTTACAATCTGTAGAAGCTATGAGAATAGAAAGGTTTAGTACTTTTGTGAAGCATCACAGCACAGTTGAAAAATATATGGCAAATAGAAATCCAAAATAGACAGTGTTAAGAGATAGATGGGAGGGGTTGAATGGAGCTGAAGGGTGGGACTAATAACAAGATACCAATGTAAAAACATACGGGGTTTGTAAAATGTATATAGGTTCAGAAGTTTTGTGAAATAGCACAGTTACAAATAGAAAGTAAACTGGATGGACAAAAGAAATAGAGAGGGTGGTAGGGTTTGCGGGAATAATAAAGGTATATTCTAAAGAAAGTATGTATGCAGTGGGGCAAAAAAGTATTTAGTCAGCCACCAATTGTGCAAGTTCTCCCACTTAAAAAGATGAGAGAGGCCTGTAATTTTCATCATAGGTACACTTCAACTATGACAGACAAAATGAGGGGGAAAAAATCCAGAAAATCACATTGTACGATTTTTAATGAATTTATTTGCAAATTATGGTGGAAAATAAGTATTTGGTCACCTACAAACAAGCAAGATTTCTGGCTCTCACAGACCTGTAACTTCTTCTTTAAGAGGCTCCTCTGTCCTCCACTTGTTACCTGTATTAATGGCACCTGTTTGAACTTGTTATCAGTATAAAAGACACCTGTCCACAACCTCAAACAGTCACACTCCAAACTCCACTATGGCCAAGACCAAAGAGCTGTCAAAGGACACCAGAAACAAAATTGTAGACCTGCACCAGGCTGGGAAGACTGAATCTGCAATAGGTAAGCAGCTTGGTTTGAAGAAATCAACTGTGGGAGCAATTATTAGGAAATGGAAGACATACAAGACCACTGATAATCTCCCTCGATCTGGGGCTCCACATTTACATTTTACATTTAAGTCATTTAGCAGACGCTCTTATCCAGAGCGACTTACAAATTGGTGCATTCACCTTATGACATCCAGTGGAACAGCCACTTTACAATAGTGCATCTAAATCTTTTAAGGGGGGGGGGGTGGGGGGGGGGGCAGAAGGATTGCTTTATCCTATCCTAGGTATTCCTTGAAGAGGTGGGGTTTCAGGTGTCTCCGGAAGGTGGTGATTGACTCCGCTGTCACGCAAGATCTCACCCCGTGGGGTCAAAATGATCACAAGAACGGTGAGCAAAAATCCCAGAACCACACGGGGGGACCTAGTGAATGACCTGCAGAGAGCTGGGACCAAAGGAACAAAGCCTACCATCAGTAACACACCACGCCGCCAAGGACTCAAATCCTGCAGTGCCAGACGTGTCCCCCTGCTTAAGCCAGTACATGTCCAGGCCCGTCTGAAGTTTGCTAGAGAGCATTTGGATGATCCAGAAGAAGATTGGGAGAATGTCATATGGTCAGATGAAACCAAAATAGAACTTTTTGGTAAAAACTCAACTCGTCGTGTTTGGAGGACAAAGAATGCTGAGTTGCATCCAAAGAACACCATACCTACTGTGAAGCATGGGGGTGGAAACATCATGCTTTGGAGCTGTTTTTCTGCAAAGGGACCAGGACGACTGATCCGTGTAAAGGAAAGACTGAATGGGGCCATGTATCGTGAGATTTTGAGTGAAAACCTCCTTCCATCAGCAAGGGCATTGAAGATGAAACGTGGCTGGGTCTTTCAGCATGACAATGATCCCAAACACACCGCCCGGGCAACGAAGGAGTGGCTTCGTAAGAAGCATTTCAAGGTCCTGGAGTGGCCTAGCCAGTCTCCAGATCTCAACCCCATAGAAAATCTTTGGAGGGAGTTGAAAGTCCGTGTTGCCCAGCAACAGCCCCAAAACATCACTGCTCTAGAGGATATCTGCATGGAGGAATGGGTGAAATCCTTGTGAAGACTTACAGAAAACGTTTGACCTCTGTCATTGCCAACAAAGGGTATATAACAAAGTATTGAGATAAACTTTTGTTATTGACCAAATACTTATTTTCCACCATAATTTGAAAATAAATTCATTAAAAATCCTACAATGTGATCTTCTGGATTTTTTTTTTCTCATTTTGTCTGTCATAGTTGAAGTGTACCTATGATGAAAATTACAGGCCTCTCATCTTTTTAAGTGGGAGAACTTGCACAATTGGTGGCTGACTAAATACTTTTTTGCCCCACTGTATGACTAGGATTATGCCTTTGGCTACTGGACAATTAAAGATGGTGTGATTTTGACTAGGCTACTAGCAAGGTAAGACATGCCTCATATGTAGTAAGTTTATGTTTACCAAATTCATACTGCCTTCAGCTCATTGCAAAGTGGCGTGTGATGCGCTGATGAACCCTGCCTTCCGTTGCCTATACATTTGCAATTCGGGGAGTTCCTGCATGTCGGCATTCCTGCATCTTCAGGAACGCCTCCCGTTGAGCATCCCATTGGTTCCTAATTGAACCCCCCCCCCCTCGTGCAAGACATCTGCATGTTTGTGTGACACTTGAATGTGGGTCAAAAGGAACAAAAAAAAGTATTATCTGAGTTTTTTCGCTCCTGGTAGACAGTGTCCTTCGCATGCCGAACACCTGCCCTGAGCATCGTTAAGAGAACTGCGGGAAAACAGTGCCCGACAGGCGACGACCAAGGACACTGTCTAGCGGTCATCTCTGCCTCCCGCTAGCACAGCAGGCAAGCTAGTTAGCACATGGTGTCGCCCCCCTCCTCCTGCCTGCTGTGCTAATGGGAGGTGGGTGACCGGGAGACATGTACTTCGCCCCCACCTATTGGGCACGTTTTTTCTGGTATATGGGTGTCTGGGGCAACACCGTGTGCTACTGCAACTAGCTACCTTGTTAGTCAGTGGCAAGAGGCTGGTGCGACACCATGTGCTAACTAGCTAGCTAGTTAGCGTCACCGTGTCCTAGCTTGCTCGTTAGATAGTACATGGTGTCGGCCTCACCTTCCGCTTACTGGAGAAAATTGGACAGACAGGCGGGGGCGAAGGACACCGTCTACCGGTGTTTCTAGTTAGCTAGCTAGCATACAGTGTTGCCTACACCTCCCGTGTACTGGAGAAAACCGTGCCCCTTCAGCTTGCTTTTAGGAGGCCTGCATGGTTCTGTTTGCTTATAAATTGATCTGTGGATACCGTAGATCGAAATAGCTTGCATTGATTGATAGCCCTGGTTCCCACGGACAAAGTAGTATTTTTTCTGGGCCTGTCTGACGTAGGATCTGAAATCTGAAAGTACTTGAAGCTGGGCACTAAAAATCATTACATCGTAGTGCAGCATGAGGGAGTGGTTTCAACACGGTAGCACATTCAGAGATCGATTTATAGCCATTCATTTAAAATATTTAATAGATTTTAAACAAAAAACACTTTTTGTTTGTCAGAGTATTTTCAGATGTTGTTATCAACAAATAAACAGTTTCACGTTTGGATTCAGCCTTGTGTCAGGTGAACTGTTGACTAATAATTTCCCCTTAATCTTGAAACTGTTCCCTTTCAATTGTTGCTATACCATGGTTATCTAATTCATATTTCTTCTGTAAGAAACATTTCAATTTAGCCCTATCAATAAAGGCCAATTCTCACAAGTGTAAAGGATTAATTGAGTTTTTAGATCGTTGCACAGTAGATTAGAGTGACAAGAAGTAACACATGCAACCTCTCTGACAAGCAGTATGTGTAGTTCCGACCACAAGACTCAGATACAAGCAGTATGTGGAGTTCCCGACCACAGGTCTCAGATACGAGCAGTCTAACTGAAAGTAGCAGGAACAGAAAGACACATCCACTCTTGAGATTAGGATAATCTTAACTTGATTAACTGGAATCTAACCAATTCACAATACAGAGTAAATTAAATAATAAAACAAAACTCACTCCCTCTCCAACATGCCATGGACAGCACAATAATTCTGTCCCTCTCTATCCACTAACCTGGGAAGTGGGCTGTGGGTCAGTGGATGTGAAGTCCCAGTCTTGTCTGCTCCTGTTGATGCGGACCCTGCTCGAAGTGTCCGCAGAAGGCAGAGGTGAAAAGGGTTGTGATGCTCTGTGTTGATGATGGAAAGATAACTTTAACGGGATGTACGTACTCAGTGTGCACAGCAGCACTAAGCTCTCTCTCTCGCTCTCTTTTTTCTTCTGTCCCTCCCTGCTTATTTTTCTCAGTCAAATGTTGTGTTTCTCAGTTTAGCAAGATGCACAAACCAAATGTGATACAATAAAAAAAACTGTAGTAAAACTATTACTAAGCAGGAGGGGATTGTTGGGACCATCATTAGTGGATGGAAGGCCTCCATTGAGATGTTAGTGAACAGAGATAAAAACTATGAGATAGTGCAAGTTAGTGTAAAAAACGATTTGACGTGTTAGTCAGAGGGCTGTTAGGACACAGTATCACTACCATCTACAGTGTTGGTGGTAATAAATTGTGTGTTTACAGTGGTTAACATTGAGCTGGTGTTTACCATGCTCTGCTGTGACCATATTGGTGATGAAGACAAATAGGTTTGCAGAGATTGTATTTCGTCGTACATAATGATTACCCCAACACGGTGGTGGGAAAAGTACCCCATTGTCATACTTGAGTAAAAGTAAATACATTCATAGAAAAGGCTAGGCTCTGGAGCAATGAACCGCCCTTGCTGTCTCTGCCTGGCCGGTTCCCCTCTCCACTGGGATTCTCTGCCTCTAACCCTGTTACAGGGCCTGAGTCACTGGCTTACTGGTGCTCTTTCATGCCGTCCCTAGGAGGGGTGCGTCACTTGAGTGGGTTGAGTTACTGACGTGATCTTCCTGTCTGGGTTGGCACCCCCCTTGGTTTGTGCTGTGGTGGAGATCTTTGTGGGCTATACTCGGCCTTGTCTCAGGATTGTAAGTTGGTGGTTGAAGCTATCCCTCAATTGGTGCGGGGGCTGTGCTTTGGCAAAGTGGGTGGGGTTATATCCTTCCTGTTTGGCCCTGTCCGGGGGTATCTTCGGATGGGGCCACAGTGTCTCCTGACCCCTCCTGTCTCAGCCTCCAGTATTTATGCTGCAGTAGTTTATGTGTCGGGGGGCTAGGGTCAGTTGGTTATACCTGGAGTACTTCTCCTGTCTTATCCAGTGCCCTGTGTGAATTTAAGTATGCTCTCTCTAATTCTCTCGTTCTCTCTTTCTTTCTCTCTCTCTGAGAACCTGAGCCCTAGGACCATACGTCAGGACTACCGGGCGTGATGACTGCTTGCTGTCCCCAGTCCGCCTGGCCTTGCTGCTATTCCAGTTTCAACTGTTCTGCCTGCGGTTACGGAACCCCTACCTGTCCCAGACCTGCTGTTTTCAACTCTGAATGACCGGCTATTAAAAGCCAACTGAAAATTATTTATGATTATTATTTGACCATGCTTGTCACTTATGAACATTTTGAACATCTTGGCATAGTTCTGTTATAATCTCCACCCGGCACAGCCAGAAGAGGACTGGCCACCCCTCATAGCCTGGTTCCTCTCTAGGTTTCTTCCTAGGTTTTGGCCTTTCTAGGGAGTTTTTCCTAGCCACCGTGCTTCTACACCTGCATTGTTTGGGGTTTTAGGCTGGGTTTCTGTACAGCACTTCAAGATATTAGCTGATGTACGAAGGGCTATATAAAATAAACTTGATTGATTGATTGAAAATTACTCAATTAAAAGTGAAAGTCACCCAGTAAAATATGACTTGAGTAAAAGTCTAAAAGTACTCAGTTTGAAATATACTTAAGTATCAAAAGTAAATGTAATTGCTAAAATATACTTAAGTATCAGAAGTAAAAGTATACATTATTTAACATTTCTTATATTAAGCAAGCCAGATTGGAACCATTTTCTTGTTTTTTTATTTTACGTATAGCCAGGGGCTATCTCCAACACTAAGACATCATAAAAAAAATTATGCATTTGTGTTTAGTGAGTCCTCCAGATCAGAGGCAGTAGGGATGACCAGGGATGTTCTCTTGATAAGTGCATGAATTGGACCATTTTCCTGTAATGCTAAGCATTCAAAATGTAACAAGTACTTTTGGGTGTCAGGGAGAATGTATGGAGTAAAAAGTACAATATTTCCTTTAGGAAGTAAAAGTAAAAGTTGTCAAAAATATAAATAGTAAAGTAAAATACACATACCCCAAAAAACTACTTAAGAAAAATATTTTAAAATACTACTTAAGTACTTTACACAACTGACCTAACACATACCTTATCAGTAGGGAAGATTGTTTTCAGATACAGTAGCTTTTTCGGTTATGTCAGAGGACTTTTCAAAAGTTGCACATGTAAAAGTTTTAGCCAGTCTTTCTAGAGTCAATTTGTAAAAATGGCTAGCTGGAGCTCAGCACAGCTGTTTCCATTTGAACATGTTTTTATGAAGGAATTTTAATCTGAACGACTTGTGATCTTACTTGTTGTGGTTATGTTGATGCACTCACAGCGTTCTAGAAAACACACTGAAAACTTGGTCCCCAGCCTAACTTTGCATTCTCATCAGCTGAAGACGATAACCACTCTGAGCTAGAGTGGGTGGGGCCAGAGTCCAAATATCCATTCGTGCACACCGATTGGCTGAAACCAGGAGGCTGAGAAATCACCCTAAAGGGACTTTGGGGAAAGTCACACATTTTTTTTACACAAATTGTATGATAAAATAGGTTTATCAGATTATCAGAAGGGAAGAGATCAAGTTCTGTACTGTTCAGAAAGGACCAATGTCAGAGAGAGGAAACTGACCATCCATCTTTCCTGATTTCCCAATACAATAGTGTCTTCCAACAGAACTAAAGCCGCAGAGTGTAATGCTCCACTTCTCTAAACTCTTCTAAGATAGCAGGAAACCAAGAGGGGCCCAGGCATACACTTCTGTATGCCAAGAAACAGTGTGTTGGAAAGCACCTATTGTTTACCTTGACTGCAAAGACACTCATTCTATTACAAAAGCAAACATCCATTTAGAGAATGAATAGTTTAGAAAGCTTGAGAGATCAGGTCACTTGTTAAAGCTGTGACATTAGTTGAAAACGTGATTCCAGAGCAAGGGCCCATCAACTATAGAGAGAATAAGAATACAGTCCAAGAGTATCTTATAGACCCAAATTCAAATCATCTATACACAAACAGGACTGGTAAATTGTACCTTAATTGCACATATTTCAAATAACACCACATAGTTGTATTTGCAACTGAAAGGACTGTAGATTACACTTAAAAATAGATTGTTTTGCAAATGTGTTTTCAATATGTATAAAAGAGCCCAGACAGACAGTCATTGTTGCAAACCTTCCAATGCTCCCAGGAGTACTGTAGTCCCATCCCTCTGATTGCTGTCTGGGTCTCTTGTCTGCTTACTGGTCACTGCCTGTCACTGATGGCTGGTGTTGGGGAGATATGGTCCTTCACACAGTCCATCCACCTTCATCCATGACTGTCCAGATCCATATGAGCAGGTGCCTGGCAATCTCTCCCAGATTCCCCCATCTCTCTCCAGTGGATATAAAGTCTTTATCTTCTGAACAACCTTGCGGCACTGTTCACAGCCCTAGATGGACTATTTTTCCTTTGGCAACTTTAATGTGCTTTTTCTTTATCTAGCTGGATAACCAAGACTCCCTTGGTAAACATTAACACTTAGATAGAATGCCCACTGCCCACTCAGCAGATTCAGAGGCACTTGACCCTTCTATATGGTATTATTTGAGTTATGCTTAAAGGTACAATGTATCAGTCCACTTTGAGTATACATACGTTAAAGAATGTGGGCAAGTTATAGGCTACTCTTGAACTGTATTCTCATTCACTGGCCTCTCTCTACTTGATGGGCCCTTGCTCTGAAATCACGTTTTAAACCAACGTGGGAGACGAAGAGAGCCACACTGACATTACATTGTATTGGGAAAATGGAGGCCTGTGGGAGAGTGAGAATAGGTGGAGTGATCTGACTTTACTGGTCTGACTGGTAGGTCTGGTGGGGGTGTATGCTAAATGTCAGAGACATGACGGGTGTGGTGAGAGACACAGAAACGGATAGAGGAGAGTTAGAGCCACTAAAGAGGGAGAGAGAGAGGAATAAAGGAGTGGTTAAAAAAAACAATGTTGTTGCTCCCATCAAGGAGCTGACCATCTTTTTTTATAACAGCAGTCGGACCTTTTGGATCCATAGCTTCTTCTGACCTTCAGTGACCTATGGTGATTTAGCCGTATGTGTGTGGATCAGGATACACACATGAGGACAGGCTGACATTGACAGCTCTCACTCCTCTGAGAACCAACAGTAACTAGTTTCTAGGCTCTAAGGGTCTGAGCGAGATGGCTGAAGACTCCAAGATTGAACTCTTCATCAAGGTAAGAGTCAGAAACCTAACTTTCCTCCAATGGAGCCTGTATTAGGCCTACTGTATTTAAATTTTAAACTTTAGTCCTGTTTTAGAACAACAGGTTGTACATTTTAGTCCCAGAGACAGCTTACAGCAAGGAAGGAATAAATATTTGTTCATACAAATGTAGGATCTTAAATTGAGCCAGTTTGCTACAACAGGAAAATAATCCTGAAGCAAAAGGAAATGGGAATTATGATGTGGATTATAATTAATGGACATTTTTGTAGGGTTGATTTAAAAAAATTGTATGGGAAATAAAGTCCAAAATTTCAAAGTGGAAATTGCAAACGTCAGAAGGCTTTTAAAACCTCAAATACACTACACATTTTCAATGTCCTGCATTGCAGGAAAGTTCTCCTGCAACAGCGTGATTCTTACATCTGTAAATAAAGCTAATAGAAAAGCAGAAACTTTATTATATGTGAGTCCAGGTGTATTTGTAAATCACATGGCTAGTTGCTATAACTACAAGAAAATTAGCATGTGGTAAGCTCCCATTAGTACACCATACATGTTCCAGAGAATTCAGCTACACTACCGGTCAAAAGTTTTAGAACACTCATTCAAGGGATTTTCTTAATTTTTACTATTTTTCTACATTGTAGTGTAACCATCTCACCAGGCTCGAATTTGACTCTCTATTAACTTACGTAGAATATCTCAACAGCATGGGATGTCAGGTGAGAAGGACATCTCCAATAAGAATCCCTATTGTAAACTATCAAGGGTGATGACAACTAGGGTATTAACTTCAGATGGAATGATTATAGATTTTTGTTTTTGTATAAGGATATGCTTTCCCATGCATTAAATTCAATTGAAACAGTAAATGACTCCACCAAGGCAACATACATAAGGTTCAAGATGTGTATTATTACATTTTCAAAGCACCACATCAAAAGAAATACAAGATAATAAACCCCAATGAGTCGTATACAACCCATGTCCAGATGATTTAAAGCTTGTTTAACCTGTTGACGCGCGTTGGAGCTGAAATAAAATGACGACACACATAAAGTCCAGAAGCACCCCATCGTTGTGGTTACTCACTACACGTAGATATTCCCTCAGCGAAGTATGGCAGTTCCTTGCAGATTTCCTCACAAGATCCACAGCAAGCATGGCTATCAATGCAGACAGTACTCTTTAGCAGTAACCGATATCCCATGGGAACATGACCTCGTTAACCTTTCCCAAGCAATTCTCTCTCGGTGTCACACGATGCTAGCCTGTTTGGGATAGGGGGCAGCATTTTCACATTTGGATGAAAAGCGTGCCCAGAGTAAACTGCCTGCTACTCAGTCCCAGTTGCTAATATATGCGTATTATTAGTAGATTTGGATAGAAAACACTCTGAAGTTTCTAAAACTGTTTAAATGATGTCTGTGAGTATAACAGAACTCATATGGCAGGCGAAAACCTGAGAAAAATCCAACCAGGAAGTCGGAAATCTGAGGTTTGTAGTTTTTCAACTCTTGGCCTATCGAATACACAGTGTCTATGGGGTCATATTGCACTTTCTAAGGCTTCCACTAGATGTCAACAGTCTTTAGAACCCTGTTTGATGCTTCTACTGTGAAGTGGGGGTGAATGAGAGGGGATTGAGTAAGTTCTCTCCCAGAGTGCCATGAGCTGACCATGCGCGTTCACGTGAGAGTTAGCTTGAGTTCCATTGCATTTCTGAAGACAAAGAATTCTCCAGTTGGAACATTATTGAAGATTTATGTTAAAAACATCTTAAAGATTGCTTCTATACTTCGTTTGACATATTTCTACGGACTGTAACGGAACTTTTTGACTTTTCGTCTGCACCTAGTGCTGGCGCGTCATGAATTTTGATTACTGTGCTAAACGCGCAAACGAAAAGGAGGTATTTGGACATAAAGATGAACTTTATCGAACAAATCAAATATTTATTGTGGAACTGGGATTCCTGGGAGTGCATTCTGATGAAGATCATCAAAGGTAAGTGAATATTTATAATGCTATTTCTGACTTCTGTTTACTCCAACATGGTGGATATCTGTTTGGCTTGATTTGTTGTCTGAGTGCCGCACTCAGATTATTGCATGGTTTGCTTTTTCCGTAAAGTTTTTTGGGAATCTGACACAGCAGTTGCATTAAGGAGAAGTAAATCTTTAATTCTGTGAATAACACTTGTATCTTTTATCAATGTTTATTATGAGTATTTCTGTAAATTGATGTGGCTCTGTGCAAATTCATGGGATGTTTTGGAGGCAAAGCCAAATGTAAACTGAGGTTTTTGGATATAAATATGAACTTGATCGAACAAAACATACATGTATTGTGTAACATGTTGTCCCGGGAGTGTCATCTGATGAAGAATATCAAAGGTTAAGGATTCATTTTATCTCTATTTCTGCTTTTTGGGACCCGTCTCTTTGGTTGGAAATCGCTGTATGCTTTCTGTGACTAGTTGCTGACCTAACATAATGATATGTTCTGCTTTCGCCGAAAAGCCTTTTTGAAATCGGACACTGTGGTTGGATTAACGAGAATTTTATCTTTAAAATTATGTAAAAAAAAAAAAATATTGAATTATGAGATTTCTGTTGATTGAATTTGGCTCCCTGCAATTTCACTGGCTGTTGGCGAGGGGTTCCGCTAGCAGGCTAGGCTAGGCTAGGCTAACCTCAAGGCTGTCAAATACCCAAATACGATGAGACGGTAGCTTCAGTCTTTACGAAGTCTTTCTTAACAAAATTATAACAACTCTCTTATAAAATAAAAACAATATTTCCCTTCAAAACTCGGTAGGTATCAATTTTGTTTTATTTTTATCGTCTCCTTTTATAATTTTTCTTCACCAACGGTCATAATGTAACGTCCATCCTTTTCTCAACTTCTCTCTCCCTCTCTTTTTTTCCCCCAGGCCTCCCGTTAACCAGGTCAACTCTCCCATTGACCACAGTTTAACAAGCGACCTTATTGGTCAAAACTTAAACTTAAACTTAAAAGTAAACCAACCTATTCAATTATACATTAAAGAAATATTCCTTCAAAAGAAATGCATTAACAACATTACAATTTGGGAGAAATTCAATCACCTTTTAAATCTAATACCAATTAATTATAACAAATAAACTCAATACTTGGTTCTAACAAGGGTATTACAGTAGAATAATAGTGAAGACATCAACACTATAAAATAACACATGTGGAATCATGTAGCAACCAAAAAATGTTAAACAAATCAAAATATATTTTATATTTGAGATTCTTCAAATAGCCACCCTTTGCCTTGATGACAGCTTTGTACATTCTTGGCATTCTCTCAACTAGCTTAATGAGGAATGCTTTTCCAACAGTCTTGGAAAAATATGCTGAGCACTTGCTTTTCCATGCAGTCCGACTCATCCCAAACCATCTCAGTTGGGTTGAGGTCGGGGGATTGTGGAGGCCAGGTCATTTGATGCAGCCCTCCATCATTCTCTTTCTTTGTAAAATAGCCCTTACACAGCCTGGAGGTGTGTTTGGTCATTGTCCTGTTGAAAAACAAATGATAGTCCCACTAAGCCAAAACCAGATGGGATGGCGTATCGCTGCAGAATGCTGTGGTAGCCATGCTGGTTAAGTGTGCCTTGAATTCTAAATAAATCACAGACAGTGTCACCAGCAAACACCCCCACACCATAATGCCTCCTCCTCCATGCTTTACAGTGGGAACCACACATGCAGAGATCATCCATTCGTCTCACAAAGACACAGCGGTAGAAGCCCAAAATCTCCAATTTGGACTCCATACCAAAGGACAAATTTCCACCTGTCTAAGGTTCATTGCTCGTGTTTCTTGGCCCAAGCAAGTCTCTTCTTATTATTGGTGTCCTTTAGTAGAAGGTTCTTTGCAGCAATTCGACCATGAAGGCCTGATTCACGCAGTTTCCTCTGAACAGTTGATGTTGAAATGTGTCTGTTACTTGAAGTCTGTGAGGCATTTATTTGGGCTGCAATTTTGGAGGCTGGTAACTCTAATGAACTTATCCTCTGCAGCAGAGGTAACTCTGGGCCTTCCATTCTTGTGGCGGTCCTCGTGAGATCCAGTTTCATCATAGCACTTGATGGTTTTTGCGACTGCACTTGAAGAAACTTTCAAAGTTCATGAAATTTTCTGCATTGACTAACCTTCATGTCTTAAAGTAATGATGGACTGTTGTTTCTCTTTGCTTATTTGAGCTGTTCTTACCCTAATATAGACTTGGTCTTATACCAAATAGGGCTATCTTCTGCATACTGCCCCTACTTTGTCACAACACAACTGATTGGCTTAAACGCATTAAGAAGGAAAGATATTCCACAAACTAACTTTTAAGAAGGCACATCTGTTAATTGAAATGCATTCCAGGTGACTACCTCATGAAGCTGGTTGAGAGAATGCCAAGAGTGTGCAAAGGTGTTATCATGGCAAGGGTGGCTATGTGAAGAATCTCAAATGTGAAATATATTTTGATTTGTTTAACACTTGTTGGGTTACTACATGATTCCATATGTGTTATTTCATAGTTTTGATGACTTCCCTATTATTCTACAAGGTAGAAAATATATATTTTTTATTCTAAAACCTTTGACCGGTAGTGATATTGTGGAAAATAAAAAAAGTGATTTCAAAAAGTTGTTTTCCGATGGAGCAATGTAACCTCTTAGTAAAAGCTTGTGTTTACAATATATCCTGTACAGTTACTGAGTATCGGTGTGTTTCTGTGAGAATCCAAGTCAGTTGAACAGAAACTGAAAAGAGGCGTCTCCAGTTTGGAGGCTTTATCCCATGCTGCTGAAAACACCTTCGCTTCCTCACATTCCAATGACTCAATTATGTTGATTCTCAAAGGTTACATCATAGGATATACAGGTGTTGTAAGAGGTGCTATATAAATAAAAATGTCAACTTTACATTACTGTGTCCTTATTGCAGTGTAATTACGTAAGTTAGTAAAGTGTCGAAAGTACTATAACAATTAATCGTCTTTCTTACACTGTACTTACATTATGAAACAATTGAAAAAAAACGAATTACTGACTGATTGAAGAGACCACATTTTTATTCTGTCCATTTTCCTTCTCTATCGCACACCCCTCCAACCTCCACCCATCCACCCGATAGGCCAGTGATGATGGGGAGAGTGTGGGGAACTGTCCCTTCTGTCAGCGACTCTTTATGATCCTCTGGCTGAAAGGGGCCAACTTCACCCTCACCACAGTAGACATGAAAAGGTATATATGTGGCTTTCACTCTCACGGACATACACTCTCCACAATGATGCACTTAATGCAACAGTTCAATCCATCCAAGCCAGGCATGAATCTAAGAGCTTGTCCATACATGTCCAGGTAACAACTACTTATGTACTGCTAACACTGATAGAATAACTAGAGGATTGTGTGTGATAGATGAAGTGTGCAATTAAATGCTTTTCTCCCCCATGTGTTTTATCTGGTCCCCTTTCTGTCAGGGCTCCAGAAGTGCTGAAGGACCTTGCCCTAGGCTCTCAGCCCCCGTTCCTCATCTTCGGCGGGGAGGTGCGCACAGACACCAACAAGATCGAGGAGTTCCTAGAGGAGGCACTGGCTCCGCCACAGTGAGTGTGTGATGAACATCAACAGGCATAAATTCACGCACGCACGCACACACACACACACAAAGAGACAAGTCATTAATAAATAAATGTTTATTACAGGGCAATTAACATATTTGCAGTCAAATGTATCCTCCACTGGCTCAACTAACTCAGAAAGGTGAGAGCTAATGGCATTACCTTTCCAGGTACCCCAAGCTCTGCTGTCGCTACAAGGAGTCCAACGGTGCTGGAGATGACATCTTCCACAAGTTTTCTGCATACATCAAGAACCCTAACCCTGGACTCAACGATAGTAAGAGAACCCTAACCCTGGACTCAACGATAGTAAGAGAACCCTAACCCTGGACTCAACGATAGTAAGAGAACCCTAACCCTGGACTCAACGATAGTAAGAGAACCCTAACCCTGGACTCAACGATAGTAAGAGAACCCTAACCCTGGACTCAACGATAGTAAGAGAACCCTAACCCTGGACTCAACGATAGTAAGAGAACCCTAACCCTGGACTCAACGATAGTAAGAGAACCCTAGCCCTGGACTCAACGATAGTAAGAGAACCCTAACCCTGGACTCAACGATAGTAAGAGAACCCTAACCCTGGACTCAACGATAGTAAGAGAACCCTAACCCTGGACTCAACGATAGTAAGAGAACCCTAACCCTGGACTCAACGATAGTAAGAGAACCCTAACCCTGGACTCAACGATAGTAAGAGCCCCTCCTTGTTTTGACATTGATGGATGAGTCATTGAAACAGTAGTTCTGTTTTTTTTATGAGGCTTTGCTGCTTTTCAGTGCTTGAGAAGAAGTTTCTGAAGAGCCTGATGAAGTTGGATCAGTACCTGCTGACGCCACTCCTACACGAGCTGGACCAAAACCCAGACGTCCCCAAGTCATCACGGCACTATCTGGATGGGAACTCCCTCAGTCTGGCTGACTGCAACCTGCTGCCCAAGCTCAACATAGTCAAGGTTATCAGATCAAGCATTTCAGGAAGTCCTAGATTACATCACCTTTGCTAGTGTCATCTATTGTACTTTCCTCTATTCTGCTCCTCTTTGTTGGAACCATCTCAATCTCTATCAAGAAGGGCAAAGGTCTATTCCTTTTACAGTATTTATAGGTGCACTCAGATGTGTAGCTATGGTTTAAGCAATGGGAATATTGGGCTTTTTATTAGTCTGTATGACTGCAAGTACCACTAGCACCACTGTGCTACTAGTAAACAGATGAAAATGTTGTTCAGTGTGGTTCAGTGTGTGTCATGTTGACTCCCTTTCCCCCTCTCTTGCTCACCACAGGTGGTGTGTAGGAAGTACCGTGACTTTGAGATCCCTGTGGCTCTGCCCGGTCTGACCCGCTACCTGACCAAGGCCTACCAGCAGGACGAGTTCCGCTATACCTGCCCCAAGGATTCTGAGATCCTACTGGCCTACCACTCGGTGGCCAAATACCTCAACAAGTAGATCAGGAGAGAAGGATGGGGAGAGAGGAGGGCAATGAGAGATAGAGAGGGAGGGGGGCAGACAGAGTAAAAGAGGAGTTGAAGAAGGTATGTTTAGACAAGAGAAGAAATATAAAAGGGGAAAGAGGGCTATGAAGCCATGATTTATGTGTAGAGGAGCAGAAAAATAAGCCTGCTGCCTGTGCCTCAGAATGAGACATGTCTGTCTTCTGTCAGTAACACATTTGTGTATAACGCTGTGTGTACAGGGTGAAGGTCTGCTCACATATGTACTATTACAATGTGTGTGCAATACAATTATGTGCTGCCTGTTTAGTTTCTGTAGATATTTGCGTTCCTTGAATTATACACAACTGTTAAAACATACATTTTAATAATCTTTCAATGTAATTTATGCTCACTTTAAAAATCTAGCAATGTGCACACTTTGTATGGCAATTGTAAGGATCTGGATGTTCTATCCCTGAGAGACAAAGAGAAAGCATTATGTCAAATGCCAAGTAAACAAAGATAATTGTGATACTATTGTATGTGGATTGATAGGTTTTCCATTAATGAAATGTGCTATATTGAAATTACTATCATAGCAATGCCCAGAAATATTAGTCTGAGTAGGCCTAAAACTAATTTTAATTGGTTTATCTAAAAGTGTTTGGCTTGCAACCTGTTTTCATTGCTGTGGGTGGAATCATAAAATGAGAAGTGATTATTCCACCCATAGAATTGATCAAAGTCAGAGACCACTATGATGACACACCAAATGCATTTGATGGATCCTTTTTGTCTTCTAATGCCTCGAGGGGAAAGTAATCCAAAAGTAACGGAAGAAAATCAGAGAAGTTATTGTGTTTGGGAAATCCAAAAGTTATGTTACTGATTACAATTTTGGACAGGTAACTAGTAACTGTAACAGATTACATTTAGAAAGTAACCTACCTAACCCTGGTTTTGGTTCGAATAGAATACAGTCCAGATATATTATCTATGATACAGACAGTCAGTTCAGTGGAAGAAACACTGAACTTATCTTATATTGTAATGTGGTCTGTGTGTAGCTGATGTAGAGGAGTCAGGCGCAGGACAGCAGATATGAGTAAATAAACGTACTTTACTCAACATATACAAATGCAATACAAAAAGAGAGCCCACATTAACGGACCGTACTACATACAAATAATTACTCACAAACAGACATGGGAGAACAGAGGGTTAAATAATGAACAAGTAATTGGGGAATTGAAACCAGGTGTGTAAGACAAAGACAAAACAAATGGAAAATGAAAAGTGGATCGGCGATGGCTAGAAGGCCGGTGATGTCGACCGCCGAACAAGGAGAGGGACCGACTTCGGCGGAAGTTGTGACACTTTGTGACAGTTTGACTCGATCACGCTGGCGATGAGAGGCAGCGGGTATTGAAAGGGAGAGATTGAAAGAGAGAGTAAAGAAGTGGAGAAAGACAAAAGAGGAGATGAGGACAGAAGCGACTGATGACGAAGATGTCGTTGGAAATATCATTGAAGAAAAGAACAAGACAGACAAAAGTATCAGGAGGTGAATCTTCAACTGGGGAAATACTAATGTCAAAGAAAGATACCAACAAAAACTGAGAGGACCTTTCAGAGGGAGAGGGAGGAAGGTGATAACACACAGTGCATTTGGAAAGTAGTCAGGCCCCTTGACTTTTCACATTTAGCCTTATTCTAAAATTTATTAAATATATTTTTCCCCTCATCAATTTACACACAATACTTCATAATGTTAAAGCAAAAACAGGTTTTTATAGATTTTTGCACATTTATTAAAATAAGAAACAGAAATATCTAATTTACATAAGTATTCAGACCCTTTACTCAGTACTTTGTTGAAACGCAGCGATTACAGCCTCGCATCTTCTTGGGTATGATGCTACAAGCTTGGCAGATCTGTATTTGGGGAGTTTCTCCTCTCTGTCAGGTTGAATTGGGAGCATCACTGCACAGCTATTTTCAGGATTCTCCAGAGATATTAGATCAAGTCTGGGCTCTGGCTGGACCACTCAAGGACATTCAGAGACCTGTCCCGAAAGCCACACCTGCCTTGTCTTGGCTGTGTGCTTAGGGTCATTGTCCTGTTGGAAGGTAAACCTTCACCACAATCTTAGGTCCTGAGCACTCTGGAGCAGGATTTCGTTAAGGATATCTATGTACTTTGTCCCATTCATCTTTCCCTTGATCCTGACTAGTCTCCCAGTCCCTGATGCTGCCACCACCGTGCTGTACCGTAGGGATGGTGCCAGGTTCTCCAGATGTGACGCTTGGCATTCAGGCGAAAGAGTTCAATCTTGGTTTCATAAGACCAGAGAATCTTGTTTCTCATGGTCTGAGAGTCCTTTAGGTGCCTTTTGTAGGCCACCCTTAGCCTTGATGACAGCTTTGCATACTGTTGGCATTCTCTCAACCAGCTTCACCTGTATTGCTTTTCCAACAGTCTTGAAGGAGTTCCCACATATGCTGACCACTACTAAAGGACACCAATAAGAAGATGATGTCTTCACTATTATTCTACAATGTAGAAAAGTAAAAATAAAGAAAAACCCTTGAATGAGTAGGTGTGTCCAAACTTTTGACTGGTACTGTATATACAAAAAAATGGTTTTGTTGCTTGCTTTGCATGTTGTTGCATCCCCGGTTAAAGGAAGCGGGTTCTTTTTAGTTATTGTAAAGAGAAACTTGACAGTATAAAGCATTAACATCACAAAGAGGTTTATTTCCAAGATGACAGTGGATACTACATAGCCGGTTCCAAGCTGTGTCCATCTGCACCTGCTCAAAGGAAAACACAATTGAGTACCTTGGCCAACAACCAATGAGGCCTGCCAATAAAACTATGCGCATCCAATCAGATACATATTTCCAATATCACGCACTGAACACGTGAATACCATTTTAACCAGGTGTGCATAACAACATGCTGCTTATCTCTCAAACACTACACATGTTATTATAATATGTGTCACATATCAGTTTGTAACCAATGTAAAATGTAATGTAAAAATGTTTAAACATAGTCTCTTTTTTGCTTTCTTGAGTAAGGCAGCTCCAAAATGCAGGCTTTTTAGCCTAGCTCAGTGCTTTCTGTGGTGGAGGGGCAGCCAGCAGAAAATGCAGAGCATAGGGGTTGGTAAGGGGTGGACACTACGTCACTGCAAAATGTACAGGGAGAGCTTGAAAGTTCAATCCACCTTGGGTGCTACCATTGATTTACATTAGAAGTGCCCACCCAAGAAGGCTCAAGGTCGTTGGCCACAGATAAAATTGTCAAATCACGTTATATCTACCATAGCTTTGATTGGACTGATCATGCCTTAGCTAGCAAGCTAGACAATCAGTCATCAACATGAATCACGTCAATGATCAACTGGCCAAGTCTTGAGTTTAAGGGACTCTTTTCCAAGCTTAAAAGGATAAACATTCACACAAAACCATGGGCCAGAAAAAGTTGAATACATTGGCCATGCTGTCAAGCCAGACTTCAGTGAGTTCAAGACAACTGGGAACACGAAAAAAACGAGCTCCGACTAGGAAAATAAGTTTTGAACTGTCATCCAACTCGGAATTCCAAGTAGGGAACTCAGGCCTCTTTCTAGAGCACCGACGTCATGATTCAACCTTGTTTTGTTTTTTTCGAGTTCCCAGTTGTCTTGAGAGCACCATAAATCCAGAGAACGCCAGACCTCGATGACAAAGTGTCATGATAAAATGTGCCCACAAGAAGGACCACACAACTGTAGGTCCAAAAATATATTGTATGCTGCTGCATAAATGATGTAATGTGCCAGGGAGATATGTATACTGTAGCTAAGAAAGTAATACTAAGTGTATGTTGTGTAGTAAGCTGTTAGTAGCCATGTGCCTCACCATAATAATTTGCTCCCTTTCCCCCCCCCATAACCTAGACTACTGTTCTGACTTGGTGGAGCACATGTATTCTATAGCTTGTTTTAGAGAAATGTCATCATCAAATATTGTAAGAGGATAAATCCGTAGGATAAATAAAGGGGGCATATAAGCAGAAAATTAAAGCATTTTCTGCTTATATGCCCCCTTTATTTATCCTGCTGTCCTGGCTTGGCGTACAGGGAGAATACCGTAAGAATGGCCCAGGTTCTGAATTCTGTTGCTTCACATTTCAAAAGTGCTGAACAAATAGTTATATTGACTACATCTGGCTTGCTCATTAATGTCTTAATCCAAATTTTTTATTAACCTTTATTTAACTAGGCAAGTCAGTTAAGAACAAATTCTTATTTTACAATGACGGCCCACCCCTCCGCTGACCCAATTGTGCACCACCCCATGGGACTCCCGATCCCAGCTGGTTGTGATACAGCACGGGATTGAACCAGGGTCTGTAGTGATGCCTCTAGCACTGAGATGCAGTGCCTTAGACCACTGAGCCACTCCGGAGCCCACTATATTATTTATCCACTCATCGTTCCCTTATGCCATAGTTTGTACATTTCAAGTCTACCTCCCAAGCCACCTTGGGAGGTAGACTTGGATCCTTTTGTTTCAAAGTAGATTTGTTAAAAACTACCAAGAAACACTCAGCGTGACCCTGATTTAGCCCACTGCAGTAAGATAAGGATGGTCTCTGAATCACTCCAAAGCCTAAACTTGTATTTTAAATTTATAAAATGATTCAACTTTTGTCAAGTTAAACCTGTCATACATTCCATTCAAGGGTTGCGCCAAATGATAGCCAGTCCAGTGTAGCAGTCCAGTGTAGCGGAGAAAGCTAGCTGAAGTTAGCCTACTAGTTACACCAAAGACAGGTTTCCCCTTTTATCTGTGGTGTTACACATTATGGTAGCCAACAGCAGGTACCATCTACTTTTTAAACTTCGATTTAGGATTGTTCCTACTTCCAGTAAATAATGAAATCCCAAATTTAAGAGCAGAAATGTTTCTCTCCTGAAGACCAATCGGGTTTGGTAGTAGCCTTGCCGAGCAACACCTGATTCATCAACTGGGTTTAATTAAACCGTGTTAGTGCTTAGCTAGAACAAATATGTAGGTGTGTCATGCTAGAACAAAACGACCTAAGAAAGTAACTAGCTTGTAATACCAATACATGCTTTAGGACAGACCAATTCAATTCAAGGGGCTTTATTGGCACGGAAACATATGTTTGCATTGCCAAAGCAAGTGAAATAGATAAACAAACGTGAAATAAACAATACAAAATTAACAGTAAACATTACTCACAAAAGTTCCAAACTAATAAAGACATTTCAAATGTATTTTTATCTTGTTGACATCTGTCTCTCCAATGCACGGACAACACTGCTGACAACCTGCACCCATCCAGTCCTCAGCTCAGGCCGTTACCTTATGACCCCGAGACTCCAGTCAAGCCCCAGGGGAAAAAGATGAGGGTGTCACTTCTTGAGATGCAAAACAATATTGTGATGCTTTTGACAGCATAGATAGATGAAAGGGCAGATGGCTTGGAGGACATGGTTAGGAGGAATAAGATGAGGCCATAAAAACATCTGTTGACTTTCTCTGGAGAAGTGAAAACCCTCAAAAGTGGCATGAAGGTGGAAGTTATCTGCCAGGAAAATGAAAAGTTGGCTGAACTCAAGCAAAAGGTGAATGAGGAGGAGAGATACTAGTGCAGGTGGAACTTGAGGCTCCATGGAATTCCAGAGCAGGCGGGCGAGGACATCAAATGCAGAGTTGTTGACATCTGTGGAGCTGTCATTCCCGAATCAAAAGCCAAACTTCAGGAAAATGTGGACATCGTTCATCGTTTGGGAAGACTCAAGGATCAAGACAAGAGACCAAGGACAACCATCATCCGGGTCACCAACAGATCTACACGTGAGTTCTTCATCAAGCACAAATTGAGGTTCACGGAGGATCTGATCTCTGCGGACAAAGTGACACGGGAGAAACTGTGACCGATGGTGGCTGCAGCTCCAAAGGCAGGGAAAACTGCATTTTTTTGTCAGTGCAAGAGTGATCATCGATGGAAAAGAAATGTGGCAAAATCGAAACATTTGAGAGGCAGCCAGAGTCTAACTCAGCCAGAACTGGCAGGCTTAAACACTGCCTAATTACCAGGTGAAAAGCAGCCTTTTATTGTAAAGAATTTACACAAACACTTGAATGAGAAAAGGCTGACCTGAAAACTGGTAAACTGAACACTAATTATGGGTGAATAACTGCTTATTGTAATGTCTACACAATGTCTCCCCCTTGTGGGAATAAGAATAATTTGGTTACTTTATGACCAGTGTTTGTTTTTGTTGGAGGGTTTAATAATGAGATGGACATCCTTCTGAGTTACATATCCTTAGGAAAAGCTTATATTAGCATAACAAGGTTGTTGGTTGAAGTTTGTCTTTATCTCCTTGTTCAATTAATATCAGGGGTATTCTTAATTTACTCAAACTTAAGGCCATTTTCCTGTATTGCAAACGGTTTAATGCAGCCTTTTACTTTCTACAAAAGACTCATGCTTGTTCTTCCGATCTAGCTTTTGGAAAAATCAATGGGGTAACGATCTCTGGTTATCATATGGCAACAACCACTCTGCAGGTGTAGCAGTTTTAAGAGGTGCATTTAAAGGGACGGTCATCAGTAGTAAGACTCACCACTCTGGGCTTTGGTTAAGTTTAACCGAATTTGAAAAGTGAAATGTTTTTATTAGGGAATATCTATCCATCCAACAACAAACAAAACAGGATACTATTTCAAGAATTTGAAGAAGAGATTTATAGAGTTAAAGGTGTATTTCAGGATATCAAAATTATCTTAGGTGGAAATTTAAATTATGTATCTAATGTGATGATTGACAGATGTCCTCCTACCAGATCCAGCATAGTTAATCCTGAGTTTAATAATCTATGTCTTGGATTATTCGATATTTGGAGATCTAAATATCCTGATAAAAAGGACTGTCCAGACAGTCAAGAATTGACTTCTGGTTTATTTCTAATTCATTAGATAATGTATTCCAGGTATCCATTGAAACATCAATTCTGATGGATCATAAAGTTGTATTCTTATCTTTAAATATTAATGGCTCAAGTTAATAAACCGAATCGGAGTTATTGGAAACTCAATAGCAGACTGTTGGAAGATGATTTCAAGATGGATGCCAAAGATATTATACAAGAAAAATAGTTGGACTTTCCTCCAGTTAAGTCTTATGGGAAATATTGGGAATGAATGAAGTATGAAATAAGTCAAACAGCCATGAAGGGAGGTAAAGAAATTGCTGAACTTCAAAGATTGAGGGAAGAGAAACTTGTTAATGAAATACTCTCGAATCTCTATGGAGGACCTTGCTGAAGATAAGGGTCATTTATTTTTTTACAAATTTTGTTAGCGCGTTTTGTTCAATAATCCACTGTCTCAAACATCCGGTGAAATTGCAGAGCGTGAAACTCAAAACAGACATTATCATAATCAACACACATAAGATACAAATGTTATACACCAGCTTTAAGATAAACTTATTGTTAATCCAACCGCTGTCAGATTTCAAAAAGGCTTTACAGCGAAAGCCAACCATGCGATTATCTGAGAACAGCGCCCAGCAGACAAATCATTACAAACAGTTAGCAGCCAAGAAGAGGAGTAACAAAAGTCAGAAATAGCGATAAACTGTATCACTTACCTTTGATGATCTTCATATGGTTGCACTCCGAAGACTCCATGTTACACAATAAATGTTTGTTTTGTTCGATAATGTCCCTCTTTATGTCCAAAAACCTCTGTTTTGTTGGTGTGTTTTGTTCAGAAATACATTGGGAACAAAGCGCAGTCACAAAAGACAGACAAAAAATCCAAAAAGTACCATAAAAGTTCATAGAAACATGTCAAACGATGTTTAAAATCAATCCTCGGCTTGTTTTTGTCAAAAATAATCAATAATGTTTCAACCGGACAAAAGCTTCGTCAATAGAAAAGGAGAAACAAGAAAGGCGCTCTCCCGGGCACGTGCTGGACTCATGTCTGGAAATTTCCACTGTCCTCTCATTGAAAGTGCTGTATCTCCCTCATTTTTCAGAGTAAAAGCCTGAAACAATGCCTAAAGACTGGCCACATGTAGAGGAAGCCATAGAGATCATGAACTGGGTCCTAAGTCTTTGGCTTTCAATGGAAAAACAGGCATTTCAAAATAAAAGCACTTCCTGGATGGATTTTCCTCTGGTTTTCACCTGCCATATCAGTTCTGTTATACTCAGACATTATTTACATTATTATTACATTAACTTTAGAGTGTTTTCTATCCAAATCTACCAATTATATGCATATCCTAGCTTCTGGGCCTGAGTAGCAGGCAGTCTACTTTGGGCACGCTTTTCATCCAAAATTCCGAATGCTGCCCCCTACCCTAGTGAAGTTAATCCAAAGGGGTAGGCAAGAGAATGGTCGTGGACAGGCAAAAGGGTCATAACCAGATCAGAGTCCAGGAGGTACAGAGTGGCAGACAGGCTCGTGGTCAAGGCAGGCAGAAATGTCAGGCAGGCGGGTACAAAGTCTAGAAAAAGGCAAGGGTTAAAACCGGGAGGACTAGAAAAAAGAGAATGCAAAAGCAGGAGAATGGGGGGAAATGCTGTTTGACTTGGAAACATACAAGACGAACTGGCACAGAGAGACAGGAAACACAGGGATAAATACGCTGGGGAAAATAAGCAACACCTGGAGGGGGTGGAGACAATCACAAGGACAGGTGAAACAGATCAGGGCGTGACACATTGATTGGCTAGTGATGTAAATTGGTGGTGGGACAGCCAGGAGGAAACGTTTTTTCAACTGGTTCATATTGGACAAGAAATTGCGCAAAAGCGAATTGAATAGAACACTGTAATTTAATGTATCTTGTCCAGTTGTCTGGCGTGATGATCGGGCTGGGGTGGCAGTCTTTAATTGGCATTGTGGTGCTCTTCATCTATAGAATATCCAGTCATCCATCCTCTGCCTCCCTGCTTCATGGGACAAGCATGTGGACCAAGAACACAGTTGATATTGAACTTGACATTATACACACTGAAAACGTATTGGGACAATGAGCTAAATTTGACCACACCAGCATTGGCGAATAATAACTGTTGGTCCTGAACAGAGAATCCTTGTTCACAGGACATCCTATCCATCTGTGCTGTATACTATATAGGCCTAGTTGTATTTTGCACTCTGTTTACTAGCCACTATTGCTCACCAAAGCGATGTTATCTATGTTGATAGCATGTTGTGTCTGTGTTGGAAGGTGGACAGCAGGCTGTTCCTCGCTATCGCTTCAGGAAGAGAGACAAGGTGCTCTTCTACGGCAGGAAGGTAATGAGGAAGGTTAGTCATTCTTAAAATGTGTTCCATATGGCACCCTAATCCCTTTATAGTGCCACTACTTTTGACCTGGTCCCATAAGGCTCTGGTCAAAAGTAGTGCACCAATGAATAGGGTGCCATTTGGGATACACATCTGTTCACTCTCCTACTTACCAACCTATTGACAGAAAGGTATGCCTACTGTAGCGACCTTAACCCAAGACCTAGCGAGCTCGTCAAGAGGGTCAGATCTCCTGGCATTCGGTGTTAGGTTGACAGTCACTGGACCTGGGATTGAGTCCCAGTCGGGGTTTCCTCCTGATTTCACTACATACTACCTTTACCTTGGGAAATGGAAGAGACTCTTCACCAAGTCACTTATCTCCATTCCTTGCATCGTTTATCATGGCCCGTTGTAACGATCATCTGTGGTGGTAGAAGGATCGGACCAAAGCGCAGCGTGCTAAGTGTTCATGTCTTTAATAAAACTCCAAAAACTGAACACAGGAACAAAAACAATGATCAAACGAAACAGTACCGTGTGGCGAACAAACACTGACACGGAAACAAACACCCACAAACCAAAAGTGAAACCCAGGCTACCTAAGTATGATTCTCAATCAGGGACAGCGATTGACAGCTGCCTCTGATTGAGAATCATACCAGGCTGAACACAAAACCCCAACATAGAAAACCACACATAGACTGCCCACCCCAACGCACGCCCTGACCATACTAAATAAAGACAAAACAAAGGAAATAAAGGTCAGAACGTGACACCCGTACTCATAAAGTGCCTCAGAGTAGGAGGGCTGATCTAGGATTAGTTAAACATTTCAATTCAAATAAATATGATTATATGGTCAGCGGGGACCTGATCCTAAATCAGCAACTATTAATTTTCTGAGACACTTTATGAATAGAGGCCCAGGACTTTAGCATGCCAATCCTTATTCCCATTCTTTCAGAAGAAAGAATGGGAATAAGAATGTTACGTATCAATTCTTGGAATTGAGTGTGAATCTCCTGTGATTTGTCTTCTGATGATAAGAAATGTTAGTTACGTGTTTCCCATCTAGAACGCAGAGCAAAGTAGCATTTTGTGCCTTTCGTAACTCATCCCTTCATCCCCTTCCTTCCATGGATTCCCTCTCTGTCTCTCTCTGTCACTTGCAGGTCCAGACCCTGTCCTCCCCTCTGTCCTCTACCTCGAGTGTCCAAGCAGTGCCCTCGGAAGAGACCCAAAGTCCTGAGTATAGCTCGCAGGTAGGCTACCATCTTTAGAGGCTGTCACACCACTACTCAAAAAAGAGGAAATTATATTTAAGAAGGGCGCACTAGTCTATGCCATCTAATGTGTGTGTATGTTCTAGGATCCTGCGTATCCGTAAGGAGCTCCCAACCCTTCAGCCCAAGGAGCCCCCTCCATCCCTACTGGAGGCCGACCTGACTGAGTTTGACGTGCAGAACTCCACTCTCCACTCTCACACACCAGTAGCAGTGTGTGTGTTCTCTGTCTAACTCTATGTTGTCTCCCTCTGCTCTCAAGGTGCTTGGCCACTTTGAAACGTTCCTGGAGCTGTGTTGTCACATGGTCTTGTGGAGCTACATGAAGGGGAGGGGCTGTTCCGGCTGGGAGATGATTCCAATAGCATCTACGTGGTCCAGGACGGACGTCTGGAACACTGCATCCACGAAAACAGAAGACCAGGCTAGAATACCTGCATACCTGCTGGGAATACACCATGAAACCCATGGTGTATACAGAACTAGCCTTAACCCTAACACCAGCATCCACTGACATTTTTGCTTAGTCAATATCATAGATGTATTTTTATGAGTCACTCCGTGCACATAGGGGAATTTAGCTTTCGTGTGTGGTACAGGATGGTACAGAGCCGGTTGTGAAGGACGTGCTCCCGGGGGACAGTGTTCATAGCCTACTCAGTATTCTGGACATCAGATGGAGTGGAAATATAGTCTCGTCCCAAATGGCACCCTATTCCCTTTATAGTGCACTACATTTGACCATAGGGCAGTTGTCAAAAGTAGAGCACTATACAGGGAATTGGCTGTCATTTTGCACGAGACTATATCTCCGTTCCATCTGACACGCCTCACACAGCCTCTGTTCTCCTCTACCCACCACTTCACCTATCCATGCATCTCTCCCTCCTCCCAGCCAGCTCTCAGCTCATCCCTCCCTCCCTCCACTGCTATACCTATGTTCATCTTTGCTCCCTCTCTATTCTTCTCCTGCTTATTTTTCAATCTGCCTATTCCTCCCTCTATCCTCCTCTTCTTATTTCAGTGTTCCATCCACATTAATCTATTTCCATCTTCCTTTACCAGATTAGGTCACTCTGGTTAACCCTCCTTCGCTCTCTCTGTCTTATTTCCCATCTCTTCCTTGTGTGATTGGTTGGTTCCTGTGTCCCTCAGGGTTACTCCGCCCCCTATAAGACACTGTCAGCACGGGCTGCGTCTTGCTTCACTATCCTGCGTCTGCAGGATAGAGAAGCCTTCCAGTCTGTGTTTGAGTAGTACCCCGAAACTCTAATGCGCATCATTCAGGTACGACCCCAACCCTCAGCCTGGTCCTAAACTGATTCAAACAAACAGGACTGTTTGGATGAGACCCCCTAATGGCAATGTCTGCGTCTCAAATTGCACCCTATTCCCTATGGGCCCTAGTCGAAAGTAGTGCACTATGTAGGAAATAGGGTGCCATTTTGGAGACACCCAAGGATGTAAACTCTGCCTAACCTGAGTTGAAAGTACACCCTGATTGTTCTGAAGAATAGTGCTCTTGTGGCTGTATTACAGCCATTGTGGTGTTTGATCCACGTTGGTGTGTGTGTCCCAGATAATCATGGTGCAACTCCAGAGAGTGAGCTTCCTGCCCTTACATAACCACCTGGGCCTGACCACAGAGCTCTTCAACCCGGTGATACACACACTTACACAGTACAGTACACACTCCAGCGATATCGTGCTCACACACACACACACAACCTAATTTCACACACAATTTGTGACGGTTACTGGGGTGGTAGGAGTCTGGTCAGGATCCCACACAGACCCCACCTACAGGAGAACCCTGTCTCCAGCCCCCCCCCCCCCCCCCCCCCGCCATACGAGCTGGCCAGAGTCATCATAGACGAACGCCCCTCCAGCCCTGTCATTTATAAGGTGAGCCTCCGTTCTTCCTCCCTTCCCTATCCTTTACACCTCTCTGTGTGACCCAAATGAAACACTATTCCCTATATGTCATATAGAGAATAGGGTGCCATTTGGGTCACCGATACCTTTGCCTCTGGGCCTGCGTCTGCCTCACTAATGTCTGAATCACTCCCCTTCCCTCTCTGTCCTCCCACCTCTCCTCCAGTCCATCCTGAAGAAGAGTGTGACCATGCAGCACACACCCTTGGCGGTGTTCCACTACACAGACAGTGAGGGATGCTCTGACAACGTTCACCCCAGCAAGGTCAGCTCCATCGTCCAGACCTGCTGGGCATCATCAAGCTGCACGTGAGCAGTTTTGGACAGGGAGTACCATATAACGTATAATATACAGTAATATGTACGTAGTATATATGGTTAAATATGGTAATCGAATTAGTGTTGCACGGTATATCGGGACCACGGTAATATCACGGTGCCAAAACTTCATGATAGCAACATTTTAGAACACCGTAGTCCCGTTTCATATGACACTACCTAATTCTTCAACACGACCGATCTAAAGACTCTTCTGGCGCCTGTTAAAAAATGTTTATAAAGTCAGTTTTGTTTAAAAGTTCTGTTGAATTTAAGCAACAGCCACTAGTCTTTTGTAGGTGCAGATCCAATAATATTAACTTTAAGGCTCTCTGTGTACTTTGCTCTGTTCATCTTTCCCTCGATCCTGACTAGTCTCCCAGTCCCTGCCTCTGAAAACATCCCCACAGCATAATGCTGCCACCACCATGCTTCACCTTGAGGGTGGTGCCAGGTTTCCTCCAGATGTGACGCTTGGCATTCACGCTAAATAGTTCAATCTTGGTTTCATCAGACCAGAGAATCTTGTTTCTTATGGTCAGAGTTCTTTAGGTGACTTTTGGCAAACTCCAAGCGGGCTGTCATGTGCCTTTTACTGAGGAGTGGCTTCTGTCTTGCCACTCTACCGTAAAGTTCTGATTGGTGGAGTGCTGCAGAGATGGTTGTCCTCCTGGAAGGTTCTCCCATCTCCACAGAGGAACTGTGGAGAACTGTCAGAGTGACCATCGGGTTCTTGGTCACCTCCTTGACCAAGACCCTTCTTCCCCGATTGCTCAGTTTGGCCGGGCGGCCAGCTCTAGGAAGAATCTTGGTGGTTCCAAACTTCTTCCATTTAAGAATGATGGAGGCAACTGTGTTCTTGGGGACCTTCAATGCATAGGTAATTTTCTGGTACCCTTCCCCAGATCTGTGCCTCGACACAATCCTGTCTCGGAGCTCTACAGACAATTCCTTCGACCTCATGGCTTGGTTTTTTTCTCTGACATGCACTGTCAACTGTGGGACCTTATATAGACAGGTGTGTGCCTTTCCAAATCATGTCCAATCATTTGAATTTACCAAAGGTGGACTCTCAAGGATGATCAATGGAATTAGGATGCACCTGAGCTCAATTTCGAGTCTCATAGCAAAGGGTCTGAATTCTTATGTAAGTAAGGTTTTCTGTTTTTTAAATTGTATATATTTGCTAAATGTCTAAACTTGTTTTTGCATTGCCATTATGTGATATTGTGTGTAGATTGAGGGGGGGAAATGTTTTGTATCTATTTTAGAATGAGGCTGTAATGTATTTAATCTATTTTAGAATAAGGCTGTAACGTAACAAAATGTGGAAAAGGGGAAGGGGTCTGAATACTTTCCGAATGCACTGTATTATGTGCCTACTATGCCTGTTGAATATAATTATCATATACAGAAATGGGCATACAGGCTGTTGTATGCATTATACGTCTGTTTGTATAGTTTTAGACAAACTGTGCCCCACTTCCCTTTGTCTGACCTCTCTCTGACCTTTTATTTTCTAGTTGACCTTTTCTCTTTGACCCTGTAGTTGGAGCAGATGCTGGAGGGCAATGAGGTGAGGGCCCAGAAGCAGCTGGTGTTGTTACACAGGGAGGATGGCCCACCACCCCAGGGCACTGTGGAGTGGCTCAACATGAAGAGCTGGATCTCCAGACACCTGCACCTCTCCTGCTCATGCAGGGTCTACTCCAAGAGGAGCCTGCCCAAACTGGTATGCACACGCACGCACGCACGCAAACACACACATCTGATCTGCCAAAACTGCACAATCAGACACCACCCATAACGAAGGTAGACTTGCCAGATAACCCCACTGTTATTTCTAGTGTCCAACCATTTAGGAACTAGTGTGTTAAGCTCTTCTGAGTGTCTGTCTCTCCTCTGCAGATAGAGATGTACCAGCTCGTGTTCCAAAAGCCAGCTAACTGCCATTCAGACTTTTCCCGTCTGCCCAGGGTGCTGACCGGCAATGCCATCGCCCTCATATGGGGGAGGAGGAGCCAGGTACGACCCAATGACTCCTGATCTCTGACTTCTACATCACTGACATCACTAAGCACTATATATAGTCACTTGTCATTTCTGTGAAGTCATACCATGATACACTCAAATCACTGACTGCTTCCACATGTAATTCCTCGCTCTTTTAATTTTATCTTGTTCTCATGTCTTTCCTCTCTCTTCTCCTTCTGTTTGTGCTGTTTTTGTGTTGTGTTCAGGAGATTTTTCAAGGTTGGTTCCTCTTGTCTCTCTCTTGTGTTTTGTTAAGTGCCTTGAACTATGTGTCTTGTTCCCCTTGTGAATTGGTGTGGTACTAGTTTTGACATATGTGGTGATGTAAAACAAGATTATTACTTGGCATAAGTAGAGATGAGTTGTGAGTTTGTTGTGCGAAACCATTTCAAAACATCTGCACTGCAATCTGTTTTTACACCTGCCAGATACAGAGAACGCTGCAGAGACTGGTTATCGCGCCGTCCCAACCTTCGCTCTCTCTCCCCCGCTACTCTCTCCTCTTCCATCCTATCATCTCTTCCCTCTGCTCAAACCTTCTCCAACCTATCTCCTGATTCTGCCTCCTCAACCCTCCTCTCCTCCCTCTCTGCATCCTTTGACTCTCTATGTCACCTATCCTCCAGGCCGGCTCGGTCCTCCCCTCCTGCTCCGTGGCTCGACGACTCATTGCGAGCTCACAGAACAGGGCTCCGGGCAGCCGAGCAGAAATGGAGGAAAACTCGCCTCCCTGCGGACCTGAATTCCTTTCACTCCCTCCTCTCTACATTCTCCTCTTCTGTCTCTGCTGCTAAAGCCAATTTCTACCACTCTAAATTCCAAGCATCTGCCTCTAACCCTAGGAAGCTCTTTGCCACCTTCTCCTCCCTCCTGAATCCTCCTCCCCCTCCTCCCCCCTCCTCCCTCTCTGCTGATGACTTCGTCAACCATTTTGAAAAGAAGGTCGACGACATCCGATCCTCGTTTGCTAAGTCAAACGACACCGCTGGTTCTGCTCACACTGCCCTACCCTGTGCTTTGACCTCTTTCTCCCCTCTCTCTCCAGATGAAATCTCGCGTCTTGTGACGGCCGGCCGCCCAACAACCTGCCCGCTTGACCCTATCCCCTCCTCTCTTCTCCAGACCATTTCCGGAGACCTTCTCCCTTACCTCACCTCGCTCATCAACTCATCCTTGACCGCTGGCTACGTCCCTTCCATCTTCAAGAGAGCGAGAGTTGCACCCCTTCTGAAAAAACCTACACTCGATCCCTCCGATGTCAACAACTACAGACCAGTATCCCTTCTTTCTTTTCTCTCCAAAACTCTTGAACGTGCCGTCCTTGGCCAGCTCTCCTGCTATCTCTCTCAGAATGACCTTCTTGATCCAAATCAGTCAGGTTTCAAGACTAGTCATTCAACTGAGACTGCTCTTCTCTGTGTCACGGAGGCGCTCCGCACTGCTAAAGCTAACTCTCTCTCCTCTGCTCTCATCCTTCTAGACCTATCGGCTGCCTTTGATACTGTGAACCATCAGATCCTCCTCTCCACCCTCTCCGAGCTGGGCATCTCCGGCGCGGCCCACGCTTGGATTGCGTCCTACCTGACAGGTCGCTCCTACCAGGTGGCGTGGCGAGAATCTGTCTCCGCACCACGTGCTCTCACCACTGGTGTCCCCCAGGGCTCTGTTCTAGGCCCTCTCCTATTCTCGCTATACACCAAGTCACTTGGCTCTGTCATATCCTCACATGGTCTCTCCTATCATTGCTATGCAGACGACACACAATTAATCTTCTCCTTTCCCCCCTCTGATAACCAGGTGGTGAATCGCATCTCTGCATGTCTGGCAGACATATCAGTGTGGATGACGGATCACCACCTCAAGCTGAACCTCGGCAAGACGGAGCTGCTCTTCCTCCCGGGGAAGGACTGCCCGTTCCATGATCTCGCCATCACGGTTGACAACTCCATTGTGTCCTCCTCCCAGAGTGCTAAGAACCTTGGCGTGATCCTGGACAACACCCTGTCGTTCTCAACTAACATCAAGGCGGTGACCCGTTCCTGTAGGTTCATGCTCTACAACATTCGCAGAGTACGACCCTGCCTCACGCAGGAAGCAGCGCAGGTCCTAATCCAGGCACTTGTCATCTCCCGTCTGGATTACTGCAACTCGCTGTTGGCTGGGCTCCCTGCCTGTGCCATTAAACCCCTACAACTCATCCAGAACGCCGCAGCCCGTCTGGTGTTCAACTTTTCCAAGTTCTCTCACGTCACCCCGCTCCTCCGCTCTCTCCACTGGCTTCCAGTTGAAGCTCGCATCCGCTACAAGACCATGGTGCTTGCCTACGGAGCTGTGAGGGGAACGGCACCTCCGTACCTTCAGGCTCTGATCAGGCCCTACACCCAAACAAGGGCACTGCGTTCATCCACCTCTGGCCTGCTCGCCTCCCTACCTCTGAGGAAGTACAGTTCCCGCTCAGCCCAGTCAAAACTGTTCGCTGCTCTGGCACCCCAATGGTGGAACAAACTCCCTCACGACGCCAGGTCAGCGGAGTCAATCACCACCTTCCGGAGACACCTGAAACCCCACCTCTTTAAGGAATACCTAGGATAGGATAAAGTAATCCTTCTAACCCCCCCCCCCCCCCCCCTTTAAAAGAGTTAGATGCACTATTGTAAAGTGGTTGTTCCACTGGATATCATAAGGTGAATGCACCAATTTGTAAGTCGCTCTGGATAAGAGCGTCTGCTAAATGACTTAAATGTAAATGTAAATGTAAATGTTATTCATCAGAACCACAAACATGATGAAAGCCCAGACATTACGTCAATCCACATTCCTTTAAGTTTGATGAGGGAGTCTCTCTCGCTCTGCTCTGCTCTGAGTGAGGCAGGGATCCCTGTGGACCTGGTGGGTGGCGTTTCCATCGCCATGGGGGCGCTGGACACAGAGGACCACAGCCGCATGAGAAAGAGGGCATGAGAGTGGGCCATGGTGAGAGGAACCACAACACCTCATCTAGACTCTTTCTCAGTTCTTCTTTCCTCAATTCTTTGAGTCCTCCGTCCTCGCCTCCTTCTCAAAATGCATTGGAAGAAAAAGTCAAAGGGGAGGGAGATTGGATATTTTTGTCCAAAATACCTTGAGAAGGAGGCAAGGAGAGAGGACACACGGAATCCAGGAAAGATAAATTTAGAAATATTAATTTGATCTTCACTCAACCTTTAACTGTCGTTTATTGGCAAGTGTTTACATTTTGTCCAGGATGGTCTAAGAAGTCTTGTGACTTCAATGGGACAAAGTGGTGAAATTAAAGGTGAATTATAAGGTGAATTATAAGGGTTCTCATCGATTTGTTCCCAGTCTTTTTGATGGTGTGTTGCAGGAGAAGACATCAGATTTTAAAAAGGTGTTGCACCTGACCTACCCCATCACTTCTATGTTCTCTGGCGCTGCCTTCAACTCCAGCATTTACAGTGTTCAAGGGCAAGCAGATTGGTGAGGAAGAGACACCTTCACAGCACAGCTGGAGTCTTGGGACTAATTGGCAGAGAAAGTGAATGTGAGCCTCTCTCAGCACCTCTCACAGCACTGCATAGGACTACAGCCTCAGGTACTGTGTAAACCAAATATATTTTATTAATACACCTTTAATGGCTTGTGCTAATTTGCAATTCATTTATATGACTTGATATTGGGTTCATATCGGAGTGAAAGTTTGTTTTTGTTTACTAAGAATACACATGCTATTTTTTTATAATTACTTGAAATGTATAGGATTACTTAGGATGTGTCCCAAATTGTACCCTGTTCCCTATTTAGTGCACTGTTTTTGCTCTTTTCAAAAGTAATGCACTATAAGGAATAGGGTGTCATTTGGGACGCAGAAATAAGACACTGGAGGTATGAGCACAGTTCAGTTGTCAGGGTGGTATTTGACCTTTGACCCCTATAGATGTGGCTGCCCTACGTGTGTTGTGTGCATCAGTGAAGAGCAGTGAAGAGCAGTGACTACTGCGAGTACATCAGACCGCCCATAAACCGCTATCGCACACTGGAGTTATAGATGTACTCACATGACATTAAGCCAATCAATGCAGTATATCTTTTTTAATGTGTGTTTATCCATACAGTGCAGTATAAAGTAGTGCCTTTATCGCAGCTAATGTTGATGCTAGCACCAGAAGCCTTGCATTGTGTTGTAGTAAATGGAACGTCTCTATCGTACAGATCCCATGTGGTTGTAAGAGTGTGTCCTAAATAGCACGCTATTCACTTCAGTGCATTATGTAGGGGATAGGATGGCACAAGAGACGCAACCTGTCTAAATGAAGCAAAGAGGCAGCATGTGTTGTGTGTGAGAGCATGTCAGAACCGGAAGGAGGATGTATCATGAATGTGTTAGTGTGGCATTTCTCTAGCGGTTGGCGAAGTTGATACTACTGTAGGGTCAATGTATGGTCAGCCTCACAGTTCTGGATAGGGTCCAATTCAAAGGCACAATTCATGTGGTACAATAAAGGGCATGTTGAATGAATTCGCTAAATGGAAAGTGCTGTTGGATAATGATTGATGACTACTGTCAAGTTTTGACCTCTTTCTTGTGCAATTCCCCACTTGAAAAGGACAGTCCCTCCACATGAAGACTTTAACTGGATTTCACTCAATAAGCAGCCATAGAATCAGTTGTTTGTCTTTTATTTACCATTCTTTGGTTGGCAGTAAACAGGTGAAAAACTTCAAAGAGATGAAATACAAGTTATTATTTAACTTGACAGCCTAATTAAATACACAAAATTATTCACATTCACCTCAGATAAACACATTTCTGCCATTATAAAATACAAGGTTTCCACTTAAGCAAATGTTTCCCAAAATAGAAACCCACCATTTTTAATCAAATGAGCAGAATCAGTATATTTATCTAAATTTGCATTTTAGCCAAATACATTCAAAATATTTTTAGTAGTAAAAAATTACATTTATTTTCTAATCAGTAGTTAAGCAGACAAATCTTAAATTTTTTAGCCAAAGATTTTTTAGACTATACATTTGTTACTGAATTAAGAACTTGGTTTACTAAGATTTCTACAAAGTTTAAATTACTTTTAACCATTTCAAACAAGTTCTTTGTCAACAATGAATTTGGCTCTTCTTACTTTTCCTTTATACCCCACAAACAACATTTGAAGTTATAAATACCACTGCAAAAGTCCTATCAAAGTTAAGAGTTAAGAGTCTGTGTTTTCCAGAGTATCATTAGCAGTGCACTGCTTAAGTCAGTATGGTCAAACATGGCCAAAATGGCGCTTAACCGGCTGTCTTTCACAGTTTTGTGGAGGGCTTGGACTTGCACAGTCACCTTGATCACAAAGATGAAGTTTCCTTGGTCTTGTGGTTTTATAAATGCTCCTTTCACTGCGGCCTAAAGACAACAGCAGAGCCAGGTGCTGGCACACCCAGATTGCCTGGAAGATTTGTTCCACCTGGTTCACCACTGATTGAAGGAGGAGGAGTTTCACCATTGAGGAGCTCCCAGGCAGTTTGTCAGCACAACTACAGTGAAACAATTAAAGATATATGAATGTGGTGCCACGTTTTACAAAACGCATACATATAGGCTCAGTGAATGCAACAACACTTTTTGTGACGATGAGACAGCCTATAGAGAGGAGGTCAGACCTTGCAGTGTGGTGCCAGGACAACAACCTCTCCCTCAATGTGATCAAGACAAAGGAGATGATTGTGGACTACAGGAAAAGGAGGATCGAGCACGCCCCCATTCTCATCGACGGGGCTGTAGTGGAGCAGGTTGAGAGCTTCAAGTTCCTTGGTGTACACATCACCAACAAAATATATGGTCCAAACACACCAAGACAGTCGTACGACAACGCATTTTCCCCCTCAGGAGATTGAAAAGATTTGGCATTGGTCCTCAGATCCTCAAAGTTCTACAGCTGCACCATCGAGAGCATCCTGACTGGTTGCATCACCGCCTGGTATAGCAACTGCTCAGCCTCCAACCACAAGGCACTACAGAGGGTAATGCATACGGTCCAGTACATCACTGGGGCCGAGCTTCCTGCCATCCAGGACCTCTATACCTGGCAGTATCAGAGGAAGGCCCTAAAAATTGCCAAAGACTCCAGCCACCCTAGTCATAGTCTGTTCTCTCTGCTACCGCATGGCAAGCGGTGCCAGAGCGCCAAGTCTAGGTCCAAAAGGCTTCTTAACAGCTTCTACCCCCAAGCCATAAGACTCCTGACTCCTAATCAAATGGCTACCCAGATTATTTGCAATGTGCCCCCCCCCCCCCACCCCCATTTTTACGCTGCTGCTCTCTGTTTATTATCCATGCATAGTCACCTCTACCTACATGTACAAATTACCTCGACTAACCTGTGCCCCTGAACATTGACTCTGTACCGGTACCCCCTTGCTACTGTTATTTTATTGTTGCGCCTTAATTATTTGTTATTTTTCATTTTTTATAATTTTATTTTATTTATTTATTTTTTACTTCAGTTTATTTGAGTAAATACTTTAACACACATTTTTATTAACTGCATTGTTGGTTAAGGGCTTGTAAGTAAACATTTCACTGTAAGGTCTACAAATAACATTTGATTTGATTGGATCTTTGTCCTGATAGGGAGGGAATTTGTTTAAGCTGGCCCATGGCACTGGGTGGGTGAAGTTGCCACAGGTTCAAAGTGATTCCATTCTTTTAGTAACCTGGTTGCCTCCCTGGCATGAGCCGGCTGCCCTGTTCAAAGCCGATGGTGAAGTCGGCTCAAAACAAAGAGAGGTATGTTCACGCAAGTGGAGAAATTAGTTAGAATTCAAGGGTTTTCACATGCCATTAATGAACATGCATGTAAAGCTTTATCTGCTGACCTCCCTCCCTCCCAGACATATGATATATGTTTCTGAATGATCTGTCCTTCTGCCTCCCTCCCTCCCAGATATATGTTATATGTTTCTGAATGATCCAACCTTCTGCCTCCCTCCCTCCCAGCCATATGATATATGTTTCTGAATGATCCAACCTTCTGCCTCCCTCCCTCCCAGCCATATGATATAGGTTTCTAAAAGAGCCATCATGCTGCCTTGCATGACTATGACTAGTTTGATTTGAGCAAGGCATTACGCCATCACTGGTTTAGACCGGTCACGTGGCGGGCCATAGCCTGGTGAACCCCATTAAGCTAACTATCCCATTGTGTGTGTACACATGCTCTGTTCTCTGGTTGGTGGGACCTGTGATTATATCTGATGGGGCAATACAGAGAGGCCTTTCTGTAAGAACTGAGTGAGGAAGAGCCCTGACTGTCAACTGAATAGCTGGATCCAGCACACCGACGTCCTCAGATTGCTGTAATGCATACCTCCCATAGTTAACCTTAAAGACTTCCCTCACTACAGACAGGGATACAATTGAACACCCCTCACACACACACACACACACACACACACACACACACACACACACACACACACACTTGCATGCTGAGTGGGCTGCCCTGTCCGTCTGGGTTCCTCCGTGATAGTGAGGGATTCACTGGGATTGGAGATGCTGCATTTCTCATCAAGTGTACTGGAAAAATATGTTATCTCCCCTGATTTGGCCTCCCCTGATTTACACTTCAAAAACACACTGAAACCACTTTATAGGTCCAATGCAGCTAATATGAAATAATTTCTGGGTAACGATTGAGTACCTTACTGTGATTGTTTTTAATTAAAATGGTCAAAAAGAAACAAACAATTTCTTAAGCAATAATTTTGCTATGACTGTCTGGGAGTGGTCTGAGTGGGGAGGGGAACATTTAAATGAGGTTTGGAACTCTTTCTTATTGATCTATTCAGGCAGGCTAAAACGCCGTCCCACCAAAACAGGCTGAAATTTCAGGCAGCCTTTTCAAACAGCTCTTACATTAAAAGGTAATTATTCACAATTTCACAGTATTATTCCAACCTTTTATAGTGTGGAAATGTATTAAAAACACAGGAAAATCACATTTCTGACTGCACTGGGCCTTCAAGATTCAAGTAAGCGGTTTGTATTGTTGTTGTCCATTTCAGTTCTACTGATAGTATCTACTGTTGGTTGGGTAGGCATACATGATTGACAGGAGGCTCAATTTGGATCAGGCAGTTCGAGCCTTTCTTAGTCTCGATTCAGTTTTGAAATCAGTGTCTCCTATCTCTTACATCTGTAATGCAATGTAGGCTGCGATTCCATTCCTCCAGTTACAGGCTTCTTCTCCGTTTCCCTTTAGGGGGAGACATTGTGCCACATAGTGATAGTCCTGAGTGGGGGGAGGGACGGGGAGAGAGAAAGAGAACGAGATGAGGATGTGTAAAGAGCTTGTTTTTTTCCTATCATAGTGGACACAAGCAGGTTGGTGTAATGTGAGGATAAAACGGGCACTGCCGAGGGAGAGGTTTCACACATGTATCACATGATATCACACTGTTATTGATGTGTGGTAATGAGGTTTTTCACACTCGCCTCCCCAGGGACGAGGGGAATTTGATGAGGATCTGATGGGGAATTTGGGTCAGAAAGAAGAGAGAGGGAGGGAAAAGGGGAGGAGAAGAGATGGAGAGCAAGCAGAGCGGATGACCTAGACAGGATCAATATGTCAGAGGAAAGAAATCAGAGGGTGAAACGTGAAGGTATTAAAACAGCCAAATGAACAGTCAGTTATGGGAAAATGGGGGTTTGGGGTCCATGATTTTTGGAAGGTCATGCTTCATGGTCATACATTTCTCTCTCACGCGCAGACTTTTTGAACTGGGACACAGATGACTTAAACAGGTAGGTGGGTCACTGCTTCAGGTATTTTAATACCTCATTCTGACGCATGAAGACAAATTGTAACGGTCGTCCTCCTCCTCTTCGGATGAAGAGGAGGAGTAGGGATTGGACTAAAGCGCAGCGTGATAGTTTGACATAACGAAGTTTATTAAAGTAAAGACGAAAACCGAAAACACTTCAACAAACTACAAAATAACAAAAACGATGTAGACAGACCTGTTCATGGAACTTACATAAATACACGAAGAACTCACGAACAGGAACAGACTACATACACGAACGACAACGAAACAGTCCCGTATGGTGCAACATACACTGACACGGAAGACAACCACCCACAACAAACAATGTGAAACAACCTACCTATATATGGTTCTCAATCAGAGGAAAACGTAAACCACCTGCCTCTGAGAGCCATACAAGGTCATTTAACACTGACACTTAACATAGATACACAAAACATAGAATGCCCACCCCAACTCACGTCCTGACCAACTAAACACATACAAAAATAACAGAAAACAGGTCAGGAGCGTGACACAAATATCGAAACACAGACCCATTCACCCTCAATCACTCACCATATTAGTCTTACTCACATAATCGCCTATGCACCATATTCTGTTCAGTTTAAACCAAACCATTTTTGTTTTGAAGGTAATTAACAGGTTTTTAATTTCAGTCTAAATGTTGGTCATTTTTCTTGGTTTAATTGTGGTGTTGATTATTTTTTCTATTGTGTGCTTCAATCTTTCTCGTTTAATCACAGCAATTGTTTGTGTGTAATTGGTTTTTATCTGTTCTATGTCCTACTGCAGTTCCCCTTCTCAGGAGTTTGAATGGAAAAAGTCTATTTCCTAACAAAACTAGTTTTGATTAAACAATGTGCCAATGTTCCGGCATACACGTCTGTGCAGATACAGTTTGGCATAGAGGAGCTATGTCACTGCCTACGTCACTGCCTTGTTTCCCACATCCCCCAGACACAAAATAGTAGCTAGCAAGATGGTGATAATGGAGGTTATTTTTAAACTGTGCATTTTGCAAGTGCCTAGTTGCATCAACTTTCTTCACCTAAACCACCTCAGGTTTCACCTGCAAACTTTTTTTGAATCGTGATGTTCTGGCATGTCTGCCTCATGATTTGTAGGGGGAGTTGTCTGTCCGAAGTGGACCCCTCCGGAAATGCTTTTCTTCTCCTTTTCGAAGTGACCAAGAAAGTCTGTCATTAATCCCAGACCCCAGTCACTGCTTTTGCCAAGAGTCTGAGTTTTCTGAAACTAGCTATCGCTAAAAGGGGAAAAAATAATCTTGGTAACTAACTTGATTCTTCTTACATGTACTATAAGGTTAAATTATTGGATCGGCAAAAACATAGGCGAGAGAGAGTTTCCTTCAACCATATTTTTTTGTACCAGTCACGGCACTATTGCTTTTAAATCCAAATCACATTGAGATTGACTTTATAATTTAAACCTAACCTACAGTATGACCTGACTCATCATCGTATGTATTACTGGCCCCCCAGTTGCAAGAAGTGACATCCCCAAAAAACACAACAAAAAAAACATACAACACAAATGTCTCCTAGCCTCCTACGCTTTCTGTCCATTACACTAAACTAAACATGTAACTCAGTAATATAAAAAGGAAACAGAAATATTTTTATACAACTAAAACAAAATAAAAATTAGCAAATCAGGTCTAAAAACAAACTGAAACTGTCACACCCTGGTCTGTTTCACCTGTCTTTGTGCTTGTCTCCACCCCCTCCATGTGTCGCCCATCTTCCCTATTATCCCCTGTGTATTTATAACTGTGTTCCCTGTTTTTCTGTTGCCAGTTTTTTTCTTCTTCCGTGAAACCTACCAGCGTTTGTTCCCCTGCTCCTGTCTGTTCTTGCTCCTGTTTTCTAGTCCTTCCCAGTTTTTACCTTTCTGCATGCCCTGACCCAGAGCCTGCCTGCCGTTCTATACCTTGCCCCACCTCACTAGATTATTGATCTCTTCCTGCCCTGACCCTGAGCCTGCCTGCCGTTCTATACCTTGCCCCACCTCACTAGATTATTGATCTCTTCCTGCCCTGACCCTGAACCTGCCTGCCGTTCTATACCTTGCCCCACCTCACTAAATTATTGATCTCTTCCTGCCCTGACCCTGAACCTGCCTGCCGTTCTATACCTTGCCCCACCTCACTAGATTATTGATCTTTTCCTGCCCTGACCCTGAACCTGCCTGCCGTTCTATACCTTGCCCCACCTCACTAGATTATTGATCTCTTCCTGCCCTGACCCTGAACCTGCCTGCCGTTCTATACCTTGCCCCACCTCACTAAATTATTGATCTCCTCCTGCCCTGACCCTGAACCTGCCTGCCGTTCTATACCTTGCCCCACCTCACTAGATTATTGATCTTTTCCTGCCCTGACCCTGAACCTGCCTGCCGTTCTATACCTTGCCCCACCTCACTAGATTATTGATCTCTTCCTGCCCTGACCCTGAACCTGCCTGCCGTTCTATACCTTGCCCCACCTCACTAAATTATTGATCTCTTCCTGCCCTGACCCTGAACCTGCCTGCCGTTCTATACCTTGCCCCACCTCACTAGATTATTGATCTCTTCCTGCCCTGACCCTGAACCTGCCTGCCGTTCTATACCTTGCCCCACCTCACTAGATTATTGATCTATTCCTGCCCTGACCCTGAACCTGCCTGCCGTTCTATACCTTGCCCCACCTCACTAGATTATTGATCTCTTCCTGCCCTGACCCTGAACCTGCCTGCCGTTCTATACCTTGCCCCACCTCACTGGATGATTGACCTCTTCCTGCCCTGACCCTGAGACTGCCTGCCGCTCTGGACCTTTTGCACCCTCTCTGGATAACTGACCTCTGCCTGCCTTTGACCTGTCGTTTGCCTGCCCCTGTCCTAGAAATAAACTTTTGTTTCTTCAACACATCTGGGTCATACCTGAAACCTGATAGAAACTAAACTGAATGTCAAAGAAAAAGAAAGAAACAAAATAGTAGAAGGAAAACATACGCCTCCCGAGTGGTGCAGCGGTCTAAGGCAATGCATCGCAGCATCACTACAGCCTGGGGTTTGATCCCAGCCGTGACCGAGAATCCCATAGGGCAGCGCACAATTGTCCCAGTGTCATCCAGGTTAGGGGAGGGTTTGGCCGGTGGGGCTTTACTTGGCTTTACACGCTCTAGCGACTCCTAGTGGCCGGGCGTGCCTGCAGGCTGACCACGGTCATCAGTCAAACAGTGTTTACTCCAACACATTGGTGTAGCTGGCTTCCGGGGTAAGCGGGCGGGTGTTAAGACGCACCGCATTGCAGGTCATGTTTCGGAGGACGCATGACTTGCCCTTCGCCTCTCCCGAACCCGTTGGGGAGTTGTAGCGATGAGACAAGATCACGATTGGAGAGAAAAAGGGGGTAAAAAATAGATATACATTCTAATAAATAATATAAAACCCCCAAACTATAAAAACCTTGGCGAATGCGCTTGCCTGCGCGTGTTTGTTGGCATACCTACTCAAGGGAGGATTAGATGTGACATTTCAAAAGATGCAGACTGATTTCAAGGAGATTTGAGTGAAATTGAGCCTACGCCCATAGTTAAGGTCGGCTGGGAAAGTCACTTCATCTCATCTGTAAGATCTAAACATTGTCCTCTGACAGTTCATCTGACAATCTGCCTGCAGACTTCTGTGCAGTAAGACTCTCTCTCCAAGTGTCTCGTTGTGTCCCAAATAGCACCCTATTCCAAAGTAGTGCACTATGCAGGGAATGGGATGCCATTTGGGACACACCTGTATTGTCTGTATTAGTGATAACATGACACCAATATCCTATCACTTGACAGATACCAGAAAGAATCAGTGTTGTGACAAAAGCTGATTGCAATGTTTTCTTCTGAGAGGATGGGTGTATTGATTTGCCTGTTTGCCTCAAGACAGAGTCCATTCATCTATAATAGTGCATGGTTCTGTAGACGGGTGTAGCTTGTTCTGCTGCTGTTGAGGTTTCCATTTGTCTGCAGAGTTCAATACTTCACTTCCATTAGATGAAAATGTTGTGGATTAGACAGCGCTTGACTTGTGGCAGGAGCTCACCGGAACTGAGTACCGGCACCTCAAATGTTCTACTGCTTGAGCTCCTGTTCATCTTAGAATATTATTTCAAAAGTATTGTGGAGCTCCTAAATATAAACAGTACTGGCACCCAAAATGATTTCCATATCCTATTTCAGTCCAAGTCAAGCACTGAGATTAGATTAGTTGGCAGTGGCCATATCTGTATGTATATACACTGCTCAAAAAAATAAAGGGAACACTTAAACAACACAATTTAACTCCAAGTCAATCACACTTTTGTGAAATCAAACTGTCCACTTAGGAAGCAACACTGATTGACAATAAATTGCACATGCTGTTGTGCAAATGGAATAGACAAAAGGTGGAAATTATAGGCAATTAGCAAGACACCCCCAATAAAGGAGTGATTCTACAGGTGGTGACCACTGACCACTTCTCAGTTCCTATGCTTCCTGGCGGATGTTTTGGTCACTTTTGAATGCTGGTGGTGCTCTCACTCTAGTGGTAGCATGAGACGGAGTCTACAACCCACACAAGTGGCTCAGGTAGTGCAGTTCATCCAGGATGGCACATCAATGCGAGCTGTGGCAAAAAGGTTTGCTGTGTCTGTCAGCGTAGTGTCCAGAGCATGCAGGCGCTACCAGGAGACAGGCCAGTACATCAGGAGACGTGGAGGAGGCCGTAGGAGGGCAACAACCCAGCAGCAGGACCGCTACCTCCGCCTTTGTGCAAGGGGATGCACTGCCAGCGCCCTGCAAAATGACCTCCAGCAGGCCACAAATGTGCATGTGTCAGCATATGGTCTCACAAGGGCTCTGAGGATCTCATCTCGGTACCTAATGGCAGTCAGGCTACCTCTGGCGAGCACATGGAGGGCTGTGCGGCCCCACAAAGAAATGCCACCCCACACCATGACTGACCCACCGCCAAACCGGTCATGCTGGAGGATGTTGCAGGCAGCAGAACGTTCTCCACAGCGTCTCCAGACTCTGTCACGTCTGTCACATGTGCTCATGTGCTCAGTGTGAACCTGCTTTCATCTGTGAAGAGCACAGGGCGCCAGTGGCGAATTTGCCAATATTGGTGTTCTCTGGCAAATGCCAAACGTCCTGCACGGTGTTGGGCTGTAAGCACAACCCCCACCTGTGGACGTCGGGCCCTCATACCACCCTCATGGAGTCTGTTTCTGACCGTTTGAGCAGACACATGCACATTTGTGGCCTGCTGGAGGTCATTTTGCAGGGCTCTGGCAGTGCACCTCCTGGCACAAAGGCGGAGGTAGCGGTCCTGCTGCTGGGTTGTTGCCCTCCTACGGCCTCCTCCACGTCTCCTGATGACTGGCCTGTCTCCTGGTAGCGCCTCCATGCTCTGGACACTACGCTGACAGACACAGCAAACCTTTTTGCCACAGCTCGCATTGATGTGCCATCCTGGATGAACTGCACTACCTGAGCCACTTGTGTGGGTTGTAGACTCCGTCTCATGCTACCACTAGAGTGAGAGCACCGCCAGCATTCAAAAGTGACCAAAACATCAGCCAGGAAGCATAGGAACTGAGAAGATGTCTGTGGTCACCACCTGCAGAATCACTCCTTTATTGAGGGTGTCTTGCTAATTGCCTATAATTTCCACCTTTTGTCTATTCCATTTGCACAACAGCATGTGCAATTTATTGTCAATCAGTGTTGCTTCCTAAGTGGACAGTTTGATTTCACAGAAATGTGATTGACTTGGAGTTACATTGTGTTTTTTAAGTGTTCCCTTTATTTTTTTGAGCAGTGTATATATATATATATTACAACGTCAGCTTCAAATCATAACTGATTATTTTCTCTTTCATGAGATACAGATAGTTGTTTGCATAATTTCTTGTTTTATAGCATATTTTTATAGCTTATTTTATTTATTATTATTATTTTCTAGCATTATGGCCCAGGCCAAAGCACTATAAGATTTGTTACAACTTATCACCAGACTTTTGCTGTTGTCCATTATGAGGCCCAGCAGCCTGCTCTGTCTGCTCCATGGATTTGTTGTGCTGCAGGTAATTCAAATTGACTTACATTTTTGACTGGATTCAGATCTGTTCGTTTATTTACCTGAGGCTTAAATAAGCAGGATACACAGTTCAATGATGGGATGTTTTTGTGTGTGTGTGTGTGTGTGTGTGTGTGTGTGGCGTCTGTGTGCGTGTGCTATGTGTATGTGGGCATATGTAGTATATGTGTGTTGGGATGTCACTGTAAGTACAGTATGTGTGAGTGTGTGGGTGGAGTCCAGTGTGTGTGTGCATAGAGTGAGTGCAAGAGAGTTAGTTTAAAAAAGGGTCAATGTGCATAGTCCCAACAAGCTCTTACAATCTCAAGTCAGAATTAGATGTTTCTCAAATGTCAAATTCCAAAGTGTTAATGTTAAGTTTAGGCATTAAGTCCGCATTTTTAAGGTTAGGGTTAAGTTTAGGCATTAACGCCAAAATCTTAAAGGAAAAATTCACCCAAAACCACTCATTCCTTTAATTTGCAGTCTTAAATAACACTATGTGATAACAATATTTTTTGTGAACGAATGTTTCATAAGGTTAGTAGCAACATGGAAAATCCTTGTGGAAATACTTATGGAAATCTGTTGCAACTCAAGTCGACTACAAAATCCACAATGCAATGCTCTCTCTATGGGCTGGCTGGCGAGCTAGAGAGAGCATTGCATTGTTCGTACACAGATTAATCAACCCCAGAGCAAACCTGCCTCAGTCTGAGCTCAGAGGTGTGATTAGGTCATTACTGGACCAGTCATTAAAACATTACGAACACCTGCTCTTTCCATAACATAGACTGACCAGGTGAATCCAGGTGAAAGCTATAATCCGTTTAACAAGTGACATCAAGTGATTGATGTCACTTGTTAAATCCACTTCAATCAGTGTAGATGAAGAGGAGGACACAGGTTAAAGAAGGATTTTTAAGCCTTGATACAATTGAGACCCGGATTTTGTATGTGTGCCATTCAGAGGGTGAATGGGTAAGACAACAGATTTAAGTGCCTTTGCATGGGGTATGGTAGTAGCTCCCAGGCACACTGGTTTGTGTCAAGAACTGCAACGCTGCTGGGGTTTTCAGGCTCAGCAGCTTCCCGTGTATATCAAGAATGGTCCACCACCCAAAGGACATCCAGCAAACTTGACACAACAAGCATTGCAGTCAACATGGGCCTGCATCTCTGCGGAATGCTTTCGAGACCTTGTAGAGTCCATGCTCTGACGAATTGTATGTTCAATATTAGGAAGGAGTTCCTAATGTTTGGTATACTCTGGGTATATCCCTCCTCTTTCTATATGATGTGACAGGGCACTGAGTCATCATCATAAAGTAGACCCAGAGATTCTACAGTTTGACCCTGACCTGAAGCAACTGTGCAGTAAAGCAGCCAGTGTCAGGAACCTTGACTCCCAGGTCAAGCAATCATTTCACCCTCATAAACAGCCTGTCTTATTCAACTTCTGTGTTTTATGTCTGTCTGTACGTCAAATCCAAGTAGTAATGGTATTGCTATTGATTTATTGATCACCCATTGATGAATTGTAAAATATTTTGCAGGTCAAAGTAATATACAACGGATGACAGGTCAGTTAAGAAACTGTTTCTCTACACGGTCTGTATTTATATATTGTTTTTGCTTGAAAGGAATTATTTCAGTAGGTTGTATACGGCCAGATGAGTGGTGAAACTATGTATTCTCGCATTTCATTTCCTCTTTATTCAGTCATCTGATTTCACCCTAGGCAATGACCAACAGTATTCAGAGAGCTAATGATGCAATGCTCTCCCTTATGGGAGTAGATTAGAAGTAAACATTTCAAAAGCAACTCTCGTTGAGTAGAGAGCGAGAAAGATAGAGGGAGAGGGGAGAAGGAGGGAGACAGATTTAGAGCCATGGAGAGTAGAGAATGACAGAGTTGACCTCACAAAAACAAAGTGACTCAGCATTGAGCTCGAAATGGCTGCCTTGATCGCATCCAGTTTGTTGTTTATGTCCATGCAGACACAATTTATAGAGGGTTATGCTGTAGTTTTTGAAACAGTACTACTCTCCATCTTCTCCTTCATGTAGTATCCCACATTATCCTTTATATAATACCACTGCATCCCCTCATGTTAGTGTTCAGTATTTTCTTTGTTAGATATGGACGACAAGTATTTCAACTGACATATCTTGAGCAAATTTTTCCGTTAACAGTGTAAACTTGATGACACTGGGATTTATTTCATGGGTCTTTGAAGGTTTCAGTACCATTTTAACCCCATCTCTGTGTGACCTCTAGTGACACTTTGATAGGTTAAATAATTTTGTACAGTTGGCTATGGCTGGTTGTATACACAGCACAGCAGTAAGCCTTATCAAACAAGTATTTTCTAAGAGAGACCTATTTCTTTTGGCATCCTTTCCAAAGTGGTTTCTTCAAATCAATGTTGCAATGAGTAATGCCTGGTCCCCTGTGGAGATGTGATGAAGACAAGTTGTCTGATGTCTCCATAGAGACCAGTAGAACACTTTACACAGAGGTTCTGCTAACACCCATGGAGTAGTTCTGACTCCACAGAGAGTCTATAAACTTTTGGTCTGGTCGAATAACTTTCATCACCCATTTAATAGTGATGAAAGTGAAGGTGATAGGAAGGAGGAGGGAGGAAGGGAGAGTGTGAGTGTTTGGAAAATTAAAGCTAGATGAGATGAGAGTCAGAGTTACTGATTGATCCGGAATTAGAGCTGGTGGAAGAGTGTGTGGTGCTGGGAGGCTAAACTAAGCTCCTGGTTGGTTATTTATACCCACTGGTGTTGCTGAGGTGGGTGGGAGCTCGTTCTTGTCGAAGTGCGTCACTGGGATTCAGGAGCTTCTAAATACGGAATCTCTTTCTATTACACAAAAGGCACCTTATTCCCTATATAGTGCATTACTTTTGACCAGAGCCATATGGTAAACAGGGTGCCATGTAGGACGTACTCACTGATATACACAAGCACAGACAAACATAGCATTGAACTCTGTCAGGAACACAGCATAGGCCCAGACACACACACACTGAGCCATGTGCATTAAGGCCTACACTCATCGTTTTTACTTTCTTATTTGACTTTTGCTTGCACAGCTCATGGAGTTTATTGTAAATAGCTAAAGCACTTTTCCCAGAACAATATTAAAAGGTTGATATGATTGAAGAATGAGTTCGATGTATTAATATGCATGTCTATGACATGTCATGGCCTGTATAATGCAAATAAACTACACGAATGAATATGCCAAGTATGTAGTTCGACATGCCAGGTCAATATGATAACCTTTGTACAGCAGACCTGGATTCAAATACTATTTGAAATCATTTTAAATACTTTATCTGTGCTTGATTAGGCTTGCCTGAATAATGTATCAATAGAATAGTGCCAAAACCAGCAAACCCTGCCCATTTGGCTCTCCAGGCATGCTAGAGCAAACCCTGCCCATTTGGCTCTCCAGGCATGCTAGAGCAAACCCTGCCCATTTGGCTCTCCAGGCATGCTAGAGCAAACCCTGCCCATTTGGCTCTCCAGGCATGCTAGAGCAAACCCTGCCCATTTGGATCTCCAGGCATGCTAGAGCAAACCCTGCCCATTTGGATCTCCAGGCATGCTAGAGCAAACCCTGCCCATTTGGATCTCCAGGCATGCTAGAGCAAACCCTGCCCATTTGGCTCTCCAGGCATGCTAGAGCAAACCCTGCCCATTTGGCTCTCCAGGCATGCTAGAGCAAACCCTGCCCATTTGGATCTCCAGGCATGCTAGAGCAAACCCTGCCCATTTGGCTCTCCAGGCATGCTAGAGCAAACCCTGCCCATTTGGATCTCCAGGCATGCTAGAGCAAACCCTGCCCATTTGGATCTCCAGGCATGCTAGAGCAAACCCTGCCCATTTGGCTCTCCAGGCATGCTAGAGCAAACCCTGCCCATTTGGCTCTCCAGGCATGCTAGAGCAAACCCTGCCCATTTGGCTCTCCAGGCATGCTAGAGCAAACCCTATTAGTATTTGAACCCAGTTCTGTTGTACAGTATGTGTCACTGTCAGACATGGCTTCCTGTAGGGAGTTGTCTCTCTCTATGCCTGTAGACAGGTACTGTATACTGTATGTCTGTGTCCCAATTGTCACCCATATTCCTATTCCCTTTGGGCCCTGGTCTAAAGCAGTGCACTATATAGGTAATAGGGTACCATCTGTGTGCAGCCAGGCCAAGCCTCAGGGTCTATGGGACCGGACAACCAGTCACCCCCAGTATCTCCCATATCTCATGCCCCTGACAGCCAAACGACCACTCATTAATCTATCTCTCTCGCTCTCTCTCTCTCTTTCATCCCTCATTTAATATGCTTCTCCATTCATCTCCACTCTGGATGGCCTGTCACCAGCCATCCCATTCCCTCCATTATTCATTTCTCTATGCTGTATATCCCGCTCTTCAGCTGACTGGACCATGTCCCTCTTTCTTTCTTACGCTTTACTTTCTCCCCTTCTCCTCTCTCTCCCACTCTACCTCTCCCATTCTACCTCTCCCTCGTGCCACTCTTTCTGTCTGCTGCTAGCTTAGAACCCATTTGAATCACAAGAGAAGAGGGAGAGAGAGACATTCGGTCAGAGGGAGTCAATATACAGAGCGAGACACTGTAGACAGAACTGGCCTTTACCGGTGAGCGGAGCGTTGAGGCCAGGTTAAATCGGATCACCGTGCCCTTTGTCATTTCCCTGTCCTTCTTGTCCGCCCCTCTGCCTGGAGAACATATCTGGGTCAGCACAGACATGACTTCCTTTGTGCTCCTTTGGTTCTGGATCTGTCTCATAGTATGCTCCCAACAACATTATCCCCAAAAGAACATGCTGTTCTTTATGGACCCTGTACTGAGTCCCCAGTTATATGTGCCCAGGGCAAAAAGTGTGCGTGTGTGTGTGTGTCTCAACACATGGAAAATCAGAGTTTTTCAGAGTCAATGGGTAGCCGATATCTGATGATGTCATCAAGCTCCATTTCAGCCTTAGCTGCCAGCTACTCACACACAAGGAAATGTGTTTACTTCTGTTCCAGTCAGAGTGAATGTTTGTCTGGGTAAACAGAGACAAACAGACCATAATAAATCTGTCAACATGGAAGGACAGCCAGCCAGCCACAGTCACACAGCCCCAGCAAGACTCCACACTGTGGCAGGGCCCATTCACACTGGGCAGGACCATCCAATAGCAAACTAATCACTGTCGTCCTTTACCAATTAACAGACAGGACACAGCACTGGCAGAGAAGATGCTTAGAGAGGGTTTGTCCTCATAAAGGAGAGAAAGACTGGAACTAGAGAAATTATCGTTCACCTAATCTTCACCCAAACTGTTCATAGACAGCTAAATTCACTTATCACCATCACCATCATCATCTACCCCTCCTCTCTATCTTTTTACTATGCCTCTCCATCCACAGTCCTCTCTCTCCTTCCCTCCCATGACTGTTCATTTTCCCTCTGGTTCACCTCTTGGAGAATCAGGCCATTTCTTCCCAGCCAACCGGTGAGCAGTAGAATCTAATAAGAGAGGGAGCGGGAATCCTCACTGGAGAGCCAATTTTGGGAGGGATTTAGTGGGAATTGGGGGAGGAGGAAGGAAGGAAGGGCGCTGCAGTGGCAAGGTGAGACAAGGTGGGGATAGGCATGGACGTCACGTATTGTGAAGGCCTCCCTCTCACACACACGCTGAACCTAAATCCTCGGCGGGAATATCATTAATCCCAAGTGATGGCAGTAATGAGATTGGTGGACTGCCTTAGAGTTATGCTGCTAACAATGCTGTAAATGTAGCGTATTCAGATCAGGATGTTTTTATCTATGTTCACAGACCTTATAACTTATTCTACATCACAGAATATAGTGACTGAGGGCCATAAAGGAAATGCATGCATTAGAGCCATACAAATATTTTTTGGTGTACTTAACTCATACGGGAAAAAATTACATTTAAAATATATGTTAGGATACATTTTTTGGGGAAATACATGAAATACTAGAAATTGACCAAATAATGTATTTTTTATTCATTTGAAAATGTATTTAAATACATGTGAAAATATACTCTAAAATAAACAAAATTATGTATTTCAGAATGTATTTTTAAAAACATTTTCCACTGCATTTAACATATATTGTGATATACATTTTACATACATTTATATAGTATATATACATGTTAAATACATTGCATAATATATGTTCGAATGTATTTATAAACTTATGTAAAACATTTTTTTTCAGTATTACTTTAGTGCCTTGTTGCAAACAGGATGCATGTTTTGAAATATTTGTATTCTGCAGAGGCTTCCTTTTTTTCACTCTGTCAATTTGGTTAGTCACAAAATGTAGGGGTCAAGGGGTGTGAATATTTTCTGCATTTAAATGTATTTGTAAAAAACATTTTTTTTTTATTAAAATGTATGGCGAATATAAATATTGGCCAAATCATATTGTAAAGAAATGGTGAATGTCTTAACAATTACACTTTAGTAGGCTCTTTGGTATCACATGCTCTTATGTCAGTCTCATTAAGACTGCAGAACACGTTAACCTTTAATCACAGAACACAACATAACACATTAACTAGTGTCACAATCAAGCCAAAAAGTAAGACAAAGCCACGTCCCCAACAAGAAACGCCTCCAAGTCTTCTAATAGGCTGCCGTGGCTACAATATATTTTGTCTAAATGCATTTTTATTGTGTTTGACACATACCAAAAGCACTAACATGCATTTAAATTACTACAAAAATGACTGCAAACATGATACATTATTGGTCATGTACAGTAGGGACTTGTGATATGGCACTCACAAACAAACTTGACAAGAGCATTGCAACCAACATCCAACGCGCAGAACCTAACAGGCTGACCACACCTCTCACGTCGCGTGTGCGAGCGTTGCAAAATATATTTAGAAATCTATGTTATGAAATTATTGCAACCACAGTGCTCGCGTGCGCCAACAAGCGTGGGCTAAAATAGAAATCAGTTCTATTTCTGACGCAGATCGCGCTGCAAGTCCTGCCTCTCCCGTCTCCTCATTGGTTTATAGAAGCAGGTACCCACGTGCCATCTTCTCATTGGTTATACCCATGTGGGTGACTGAAAGACGAACGAGGTCGGTGGCAGTAATGCACCGAATTTTTTAAAGTTGCCAATCGCAATATAAAGACAAGAGAACAAAAAGCTTGGAAGGAAGAGAGATGACTCGAAACGATTCGGTTGACCGTTTTATGTGTGGATTAATTGGCGGAGTAGAGGACCTTGTGTATTTCAGGTAAAATAACAACTCGATGTTTATATCCCAGGACAAATTAGCTAGCAACAGCAAGCTAGCTACATAGGACAAATTAGCTAGCAAGTGCAAGCTAACTAGCTAAATTGCCATAAATGCTTTATGCTTTTTGACCTGTCCCCAAATTAATATAAATGGTTCAGAGTTTGTTTTGATATTTTAATCTGCGTGTCGTGATCGCGTTTGGTGTGGGGGGACAAAATAAATTTATGCACGATGGCGCACGATGGCCCACGATGGCCCACGATGGCCCACGCACGCGGCCAGTTTGGGTTCCGTGTAATGTGTACTGGGTCGTTCCACGTAATGAGTGTATTTTGTGTCCCTTTGATATACTAAGTAGAAAAGCCTGCTATATGATATGAAGTGCACTTTAATATAGACCACATGAAGAATTTAATCAATCTAATTTTCAATATGAATAAAAACTTGCTAAAGTACCATAATTCATCATTTTGACATGCACCCTCTGTGACTTCTAGGAATATTTGAACTCACTAAACTCACTATTTAAGGTCAACACTGTTACATGAATTTAACTCTTGTTTTAATATGATGAAACTATTCCTTTTAACATATTTCTTTCAAAATAAACATGAGTCTAATAGTCAAATCATAGTGTAAAAACAGGGAGTCTGGTTCTACTCTTTTGGTATTTTTCTGGTGTTTTGTGGTGGAAAACTGAGCGGGTCGAGCATAACACGTCAACCCTGTTACCCATAGATAGACAGGCTAGAAATGTTTTAACAATTCAACAATTTTTGTGAATCTTGCATTCAATTGCGCATCCCCACTGCAGACAACAAGCTTCCATTCCCCCTGTCTCAAGGGATCATGGATGATTGAACTAGTAATTACCAGTTGGAGTGCCATTCAAGTGGATTTTTCCCAGATGTGGTCAATTCTCACTTCCCACTTAGTTACGAACGCACCATAATACTAACTATCCACTGTAGTCATATAATACCACTCATAGATTTTTTTCATTATTTAATTAGGCTGAAGAGAAAAATAGTTTTTTATGAAGTTGAACATGTGCTCTTTATCTCAATGTTAAAATTAGGTGAAATCAAAGTTGTTGTTTTTAAAATCACTGCCAAAGTTTTGGTTTTGTGGCCCAAAAACGTATCTCCATTGACCAATATGTAAATAATAATTTAAGTAGCTGAATTCGGAACCACTTTGGCCACCCTGTAGACTAGATTTAATAGCCATGCATTTCTGGAATATTGTCAGGCATTACATGCAATTTTAGTAAAGATGCAAATGTATTTTCATGTATCTGAAATACATTTTACATTACAATAAATATATTCAAATGTATAATTTTTTTCGTATGGAAAGGGTGAGTTAAAACTTTTGCTATGGAGACAGGTGTGTATGACTTGGTGATGTGAACCAAAGTTCCTCTATACAAGTTTTGTGTTAATGATGTCACCTCTATTCTCATGTATGCTCATGTATGCACAGTGTCATAATTGTCTAGAAAACACATACACACAGACATAAACACAGTTTTAGAATGCTATCTGTTCTGTTGAGAGATCGTATTTGATATGAGACAGAATCTAATTGTGTGTGTGTGTGATGTTATAGACAGTAGATGGGAGAAAGGCTTATTTGGTACAATGTCTGTCAATAGGAGTTGGTCATGAGTAACTATGGTAGCTAAAGATTCAATCAGCCCCTCTACCTGGCCTAGCCATACATCCAGTGTACGTCCCAAATGGCAACCTATTACCTATATAATGCTCTGCTTTTGACCAGGGCCCTATAGTCTTTGACATACCCTCAAAACATAAGGAATAGGGTGCCATTTGGAACGTAGCCCCAGTGAGTAACAGCTGATATTGTCCTGCAGGGCCTCTCCATTACTGGACCTGACACATCCACGCAATTGAACCCCTCCAAGCCCAGCCACTAATCCACACACACACACACACACACACACACACACACACACACACACACACACACACACACACACACACACACACACACACACACACACACACACACACACACACGGGTATTGATAGGTGTTGTGCTGTTAAGAATCTCAGGGTCTGTGTGTGAACGTGTGTGTTTCTGCCTGCCGACGTGGTGAGCTGCGCCAGTGTCTATATCACTTGATTTTGAGGCGCGGAGAAGACAGAGTGGGAATACGAGTGTTGGGGAGAAGTCTGAGTGGGGATATGAATGTTTGACCTTACCTCAAGGAGCTTAGCCTCTACCCTGAGTTTTATCCTGTTTAAAGCAAATCCCTATTTATTAAAGGGATCTTAATTCTACAGTATGTGATAAAAATGGCACCCTCCAAAATGGAACCCTATTGTACCCTATTGTACCCTACTTCTGACCAGAGCCCTATGGGCTGTGCTCAAAAGTAGGCCATTATATAGGGATACAGACAAAGACAGAGTTCCAGCTCGCATGGTAAGTAGAACTCAGGTTCAGGAGGGGAATCCTGGGCTTTGTCAGTGCTCAGCAGGGCTGTAGGCTCTGTCAGTGCTCAGAGGGGCTCTGGGCTTTGTCAGTGCTCAGCGGGGCTGTGGGCTTTGCTCTCTCATCATGAGAAGCAATTTAGACCTTTAACCACCCTCATCATCTCCAGGACCTCCAGCCCATCCACCACTGTCACACCGGAGAATATCACAGGGAGGCGGAAGGACAGGGCTTGTCATGACTGTCCAAGAGAATCCAAATGGGTCAGATCAGGTTTGCAATGAATAACTTCAATCAGATCCCCTCTCACTCTAAAGAGGGAAGTAATCAACAAATCCCACCCTGTTGTAAATCAAGGGAGAAGATTCAAGTGTGTGCTCTCATGATTCACCAAAGGAATGTGCTTGTTTCAACAGACTTTTTCTTGCTGAAACTCTAACATGTTACTGCGAATACTGGAACAATACTTCGAACATAGAACTTGGGAATGGTCAGATGCAATCTATAGAGCACTAATGACATTTTGTTTGTTATTTTGTGATGACGTTAAAAATGTTATAAAGGAAATACTGTAACTTGGAACATATACCCACTACATGTATGAAGTTTACATACTCTGTGTTGTGCATATGAAATGAAAAATGATGAAAGGGTTTTTGTTAAGAGAGGGATGTGATTTGAGAAGCTATAAGAGATAATTGTGTTACCTAACTTTGCACAGTGAGTAGTTACCGCCTGGAGTGAGGTCAGGGAGGGTGTCAGCCTGCCGGAACCGCCCCTTTTGAGCAAAATGTATAAATGATGGGTTAAGAAAAAAAAACATCAGACCAGAAAGACGTGAAGCTGCAGCTGCAGGTTTACAGTGGTTTGAACTTTTAACTTTTAATCTCAACACGAGGTGGAGACGATAAACTCATCTCCAGGACGATCACTGGTATGGCTGATTAGCTGTCCTAAGTAAAGTATCTTCGAAAGTGAATTTAAGTAGCACTATCCTGTTACTCTGCTCAAACTATCGATACGGCTGGCTAGCCTATCTTCAAAGAAGAGTGAATGGAAGGAAAGTCCACTCTGTAGTTCTGTTCAGGACTACACATCAAGTCACCGGATACCGGACAACCACAAAGAAGGACAACAGTAGAAGACTTGTTGGAACCATTTCGGACAATCAGAGCCTTACAAGCGTACCGCGAAACGGCCCAACCCCCTTTCCAAGGCTGCCCTGTTCACCGAGAGATCCCCAGCAAACCCAGGCATTTCACGTAAATACATTCATGATTTCTTACTCAAAGCAGGCGGCGGTTCGTGTGCAAAGTATATGGTTACTGTAGGTGAGAGTAGTTTCTGAATGTACCAATGCTAAGTGTCTCTGTCCCTCTCTTTCTCCCTCTCCATTTCTTTTGTAATAAGCAGCCATGTTGTTGTCATTCTGCTAGGGACCTGTTTTCAGCGTATTAAGTCTACAGTCAATAACTGGTGCAAAGTGTGTATGTTTATCCTGTGTTCCCATTTAATTAGCTAGTAAATAAATAATTAAACCAATTTGTGTAGTACTTAATCATAAGTAAGGCTGATGCAAGGAAGTTACGACTGTTCAGAATGATGATATGATACGAGGTTATGATTAATAAGTTGAATGTTTATAGATGTGATAAGTAAAGTCCTTTCTGAGTGTAATTCGGGAGATGGTAACTCTTTAAAGAACCGCTCTTGTGGTGGCCCAGATCCTAATGAGTTAATTGTTAGATGATTAATTTAATCGGGTAACAATTAAACATAGTTAGTTAATTAGATAAATAACAGTCTTCAGATGAATGTTAAAGTCAAGTCACGAAAGGGGCGAGAGGGGGATTCCTGTTAACCCACCCAGATTTACAATTATCTGCCCACCACCGTGGCATTCTGCGTAAGAGCATGAGGGATTAAAGGAGAGGGGGAGAGGATTGCTGGGTGGAGGGTGTAGAGGGGGCGTAGGGAGATGACTCACCCAGAAGAAGGACATGGAGCTGGTGTAGGATTGGCCTAGTCAGTGTCAGTGCTTAGCCTTCTAATGAGGTGGCATAAATAAATGTACCTGTCTGTCCCAATGTGGGAATCACATTCTGGCACCACATCACGACACGGCTGAATGGGGCATGTGAACAGCGGGCACACCACACACTCCTTTATCTATAAAATACCTTTCACCCCTTTAAGCATTTCTCTATTCCCTATCTTTATTTCTACCTGTTCATCTCTCCCTCTTTCTCCACCTGTCTCGATTTCATTCGGTCCCATAGAGATAGTTAGAGGTTGGCAATTTACTACCACCTGCAGTTATGGAATGTTTGCTCACAAGTATAATTCATAGGCTGATCCTTCCTGATAACCTGGATGGAATTAAGCCATAGGAAGTCCCACCCGATTGGCTACTTCAAAATAGTTACAGTCCTAAATGGCACTGCCCATGCTAAACGGGCTTTTGGGCAGTAGAGTCTTCTATCTATCTCCATGATTGGCCACTCTCTCCCTCTTTCACTTCCAGTTATCCTCTCTTTTGATCTCTTTCTTTTATTCTGTTCTTTTTCCATGTCTTGGGTTCAACTATCTTGTCCTAATTGTGGCTCAGTAGTCCAGCAGGATTGTACTCTGCTAACCTCTCTAAGAGTCAAAGCCTGATCCGCAGTTCCACATGGTCAGGTCAGCTGAGGCTATGGCAGGCCTATCTATCGTTGATGAGTAGGTCACCCCAGCATTAGTATTCATCATAAAAAAAACATCACAGTTAAATGATTTCCACCTGAGAGAAGGCCTCTCCATCCCAATCCAAATCCAATGACAAAATCGAAATAAACTACTGACTGACACATTCAATTAAATCAAAAGCTTGTTTCAATGACATTAACATAATTGCCAATTATTTGCTTATGCAAATCAAACGGTTCATTGGGGTTATTGGCAGCTTGTCTGACTCAGTTGGTAGCGTAAATATCAGAAGGTTGACATCTGGTCCAGCCCAGAGAAAGACAGAGCACTGAGAGACATTGTGATACTGGCAGATTATGCTGCATAAAACCACATCAGTGCTTCTGGATGTGCTCATAGCAGTTGATTATCTACACTATGCCTGGGCACTGTAATTACATTCACAGCAGCCTTATTACAGTGAGATTGATGCCATGGCTAGGCCATGCTATCAGGGGAAGTGGATGAAAGGCTATTGGCTGACCTGGTTTAGCTGTTTGTTTTCTCTAGCAGCTTTGGCACGATGGAGAGGAGAGCAGGCATAGCCAGGGAGATGAGACCAGCCAACCAGCCCTCTCTCCTCTACATTCACCAATGCCTTCTCATATTACAGAATACAGATGGAATGTGTGTGTGTGTGCACGTGCGTGCTTCCGTGTGTGTTTCTGCATGTCATTCCCTTGTACTTTTGACTGTTGATTGAGGAAGTAGAGCAAACATACTTGAACAGATGACAGGCCAACTGGAAGCATAGAATTATGGCTCCATACACACACACACACATACAGTGCATTCGGAAAGTATTCAGACCCCTTCTATTTTTCTACATTTTGTTACGTTACAGCCTTATTCTAAAATTGATTAAATAAAAAAAAGCCACATCAATCTACACACAATACCCCATAATGACAAAACGAAAACAGGTTTTTAGACATTTTTGCAAATTTGTGAAAAATAAAATACAGAAATACCTTATTTACATAAGTATTCAGACCCTTTCTATGAGACTCGAAATGAATCTCAGGTGCATCCTGTTTCCATTGATCATCCTTGAGATGTTTCTATAACTTCATTGCAGTCCACGTGTTAAATTCAATTGATTGGACATGATTTGGAAAGGCACCCACCTGTCTATGTAAGGTCCCACAGTTGACAGTGCATATCAGAACAAAAACCAAGCCATGAGGTCCAAAATAATTGTCCGTAGAGTTCAGAGAGGATTGTGTCAAGGCACAGATCTGGGGAAGGGTACCAAAACATTTCTGCAGAATTGAAAGTCCCCAAGAACACAGTGGCCTCCATCATTCTAAAATGGAAGAAGTTTGGAACCTTCAAGACTCTTCCTAGAGCTGGCCGCCCAGCCAAACTGAGCATTTGGGGAAGAAAGGCCTTGGTCAGGGAGGTGACCAATAACCCGATGGTCACTCTGACAGAGCTCCAGAGTTCCTCTGTGGAGATGGGAGAACATTCCAGAAGGACAGCCATCTCTGCAGCACTCCATCAATCAGGCCTTTATGGTAGAGTGGCCAGATGGACGCCACTCCTCAGTAAAAGGCACATGACAGCCCACTTGGAGTTTGTCAAAAGGCACATAAAGGACAATCAGACCATGAACAACAAGATTCTCTGGTCTGATGAAACCAAGATTGAACTCTTTGGCCTGAATACCAAGTGTCACGTCTGGAGGAAACCTGGCACCATCTCTACGGTGAAGCATGGTGGTGGCAGCATCATGCTGTGGGGATATTTTTCAGCGGCAGGGACTGGGAGACTAGTCTGGATAGTCAGAGATCCTTTATGAAAACCTGCTCTAGATTACTCAGGACCTCACACTGAGGCAAAGGTTCAACTTCCAACAGGACAATGACCCTAAGCACACAGCCAAGACAACCCAGGAGTGGCTTCGGGACAAGTCTCTGTCCTTGAGTGGCTCAGTCAGAGCCCGGACTTGAACCCGATCGAACATCTCTGGAGAGACCTTAAAATAGCTGTGCAGCAACGCTCCCCATCCAACCTGACAGAGTGTGAGAGGATCTGCAGAGAATAATGGGAGAAACTCCCCAAATACAGGTGTGCCAAGCTTGTAGCATCATACCCAAGAAGACTCAAGGCTGTAATCACTGTCAAAGGTGCTTCAACAAAGTACTGAGTAAAGGGTCTGAATACTTATGTAAATGTGATATTTGTGTTGTGTAATTTGTTTTACGTTTGCAAAAATGTGTATGTTTTTTTTTGTTGCTTTGTCATTATGGGGTATTGTGTGTAAATTGATGAAGTAAAAAACTATTTAATCAATTTCAGAATAAGGCTGCAACGTAACAAAATGTGGAAAAAGTCCAGGGGTCTGGATACTTTCCGAATGCACTGTGTACACACGCACAAAATCACTTTCTCACTCCCTGCACGCCAATTGCACTATCCATCATGTCTGAGAAAATCTTCCCTCCTTGGGCACACTTCGTTTTTATCTCATCCCTCCTTTTCTGTAATTTTACCTGCTGCCATCTATCTCCTCTGGCCATCCCCTCTCTCTTTCCCCTGTCAGGTGATCTCTGCCCTCTGAGAGAAATACATCCATAGTTCTCTTTTATCTTGCTGAAGAACCATTTAACTGCATTCTACCTCATTTATGATGATGTAGATTTCTTCATTTGCATCCTTTATTTCTTTCTTTGTGATATTTCTTATAAGAAGAAATAGCAGAACAGAGGAATTGAACAATAAAAAAAACCAGACAAGCCATCAACAAGGTAGACATATATCCTGTTTCTCTCCAACACTCCCACAGGACCTCAGAGATTGGAACTCTAACTTATGCTGGTAAGCATGTCAGTTCATAATTAATGTCACACTCTCTGGCACATGCTTCTTTACGCCACAGTCTGTCTTTTGAGTCTTTTTCTCAGTCTTTTCTAATTCCATACACCTCTTCATTACCTTCATTTAAAAAATACCCTCTTTTACAACTTCTGCTCATACTGTCCTAATATGAGCACATACTCTTCAGAGACTGTCCTAATATGTAAACCATACTCTTCAGAGACTGTCCTAATATGTAAAACATACTCTTCAGAGACTGTCCTAATATGGACACAATACTCTAGAGGATCGCTTTGTTAGCAACTAAAGGACAATAACCTTAATGTGCATGAGCAGTTCCTCTGAGTGAAATAGAGTGGTGGCGCTCTGGTGCTCCTAACCTTTTAAAACTGCCAGGAGATCAAGGTTGTCCTTGTTCAGTCCTGTGGGACTCTCATGCCACTGTCTGTCTGAACACCGTGTGGCAGGCATGCACTGACAGTAGAGTAGCTATCAACATGCACTGACAGTAGAGTAGCTATCAACATGCACTGACAGTAGAGTAGCTATCAACATGCACTTACAGTAGAGTAGTTATCAACATGCTGTCAGGACCCGGTGCGAGAAACAGTCACTAATAATCAGCAGAACCCAGAAGATGAGGCAGACACAGCAGTACTAAAGATGGTGGTTTAATAAAAGAATAAGATCTTCAGGCAAAGAATATATATCCACAATGTCCAAAATAAAGCCAAAAGGCAAAAAATGGATATCTTCCAAAATACAAAGAAAATCCACAAAGTGGTAAGAACAGCAAGGGAAAAAACAAACATCAAAAGACTAATCCAAAAAACACAAGAACAAAACCAGAGAACCTCTGGAAAATCCAACAAGAGAAAATATATGTTCACAACAAGGCTGGGGCTGGGGCTGGGGCTGGGGCTGGGGCTGGGGCTGGGGCTGGGGCTGGGGCTGGGGCTGGGGCTGGGGCTGGGGCTGGGGCTGGGGCTGGGGCTGGGGCTGGGGCTGGGGCTGGGGCTGGGGCTGGGTGCTAACATACAAACACTGAGCAAAGAACTGAGGAACACACAGGGTTTAAATACTAACAAGGGAACGACATACAGGTGCAAACAATAATTAGAGCAAGGAAGAAAAAAAAAGGTTCAAAAAAGGTGCAATGGGGACATCTAGTGACCAAAACCAGAACAGTCCTGGCCAAAACCTGACACATGCACTTACAGTAGAGTAGCTATCAACATGCACTGACAGTAGAGTAGCTATCAACATGCACTTACAGTAGAGTAGCTATCAACATGCACTGACAGTAGAGTAGCTATCAACATGCACTTACAGTAGAGTAGCTATCAACATGCACTGACAGTAGAGTAGCTATCAACATGCACTGACAGTAGAGTAGCTATCAACATGCACTGACAGTAGAGTAGCTATCAACATGCACTGACAGTAGAGTAGCTATCAACATGCACTGACAGTAGAGTAGCTATCAACATGTACGTACAGTAGAGTAGCTATCAACATGCACTGACAGTAGAGTAGCTATCAACATGCACTTACAGTAGAGTAGCTATCAGACCTGTGTGTATTGTTTCAGCACTACGGAGAGCGACAACTTTTCTCCTAGTATTACGTTTGAACTTTGATGTTTCAGGACCATGGAAAGAGTGCCACATGTTCTCCTAGTGGCACATCTGAACTGATGTTTCGGGACCGCAGAGAGCGACATACATTCTTTCCCCAAGTCAATTAGACCTGTTGTTTCAGGACCATGGAGAGTGACACACCATATAGCCAAGTAGGGCTGTCTGGATTTTGTTGGGAAATTGTCTTATACTTTCTTTCTTCCAGTCTCACAGCATTTGATCAAGTGAAGAAATGCGTCTGCTCTTTCTTTCAGGACCGCGGAGAGCAACATATAATTTCTTACTGGCAATGAGATCATCTCAGCTCTCCCAAATCTAATTAAGATGGATGGTTGAGAGCAAGATTTTCCCCATAATTTCTGATCATGTTAGATCTGAGATCGCCTTGGCTGAAGGAGGAAGGATGGATGTCATTTCAAAGTTCTCAATGGGGCAGAGTAAAGTGGGAGTGACACTCCACCCATGCACTAGGCTGGTAGAACTACTCGACACAGACTCCAATACTGATCAGCAATTGCTTCAGTCAAACACTGAGTGGTTTTGGGGCCAAAGGATATACATATATCTCTGGCAGACACATACATGTCTGCTTTTAGTGAAAGGTGTGGTGTCGGTCAATGGTTGAGGCCAATACAGTAACTGTCTCCTCTTTTCCTTTTCTCACATCTTTCTTTTCTTTCCTCCATTTGTTCTGTCTTTTCTCCACACACACACACACACACACAATCTATTTTCTGCTCGCACTAGTCAGAGCCACACCCCTGACTTTAGACTGTCTTTCCCCTTCAGTCATCTCTCCTATTTCCTCCCTCATCTGCTGCTCCTCTCTTTAGTGTGTGGAGCCACACAGTCTTTTCTTCATTCATCCCTCCGTTCCCACCTTCATCTGCAGTTGGTCCACATGCTGCCGGCCAGGCTCCTCACAGCTGCCTCACATTATTTACTGCCTAACTGCCTTCAGAGCACACTGATCTGGGGTGCCTTGATCGAGTGATTGATTTATTTCTATCCCTTTTGTCTCAGTGTGAGTGTGTGTGAATGCATGTGTGCGCGTGTGTGTGTAACAATGACTGAAATTCAATCAACTCCCAAGGACGAGGACGTCCAGTGCCTTCATGTGTTTCGCTAGCAGGTTGATTTGTGGATTGATTGATTGATTCGTTTTAGAAGGCTGATGGCCCGTTACTTGCTGCTTTGTCTGGTGGCTATGTTTGCTGTGTCTGCCAGTGGAGTGTGTGTTTAGACAACCACAATTCCCCAGTTTATCCTTCCCTGTGGGTTAACAATTTGTATGTCATGTCAAACTCTCACTTTGTGCTAGCTAGAAAGCCACTCAACTAAGCACAAAAACATATACTTACAGGACTTGTGCAGACCTTATATCTTGACTTTAGACACTAAAATGTACCAATTAAAATGCAGTCCTCCAGGGACAATGCACTTGCACACACCTGTATGTGTGTACATACATGCTTATTCCTAAGGAATTCACTGTGTGTTGTGGGGGGGGGGTGACAACTCCTTATATGGCTCTGCTCAGTTTCCTGTCTACTGCCGCCACCCCTGCCCCTCCTGGACACACACACACACACACCTGATGATGACAAGCAGGAGTCCAACCCCCTCCCACCCCATTTCCTCAGTTTTTATCAAGGAAGAGAGAGAGCACTGTTGGCCGCTTGTCTGTGTATTCTTTCAGTGCTGGGTTACCTCACACATGCACTCTTTAGACACAGTAGGGAGAAGAAGCGCTGAATCTATTGTTTTCTTTCTGAGAGAGCGCTCTGCAGACCTTAAAACACAAAAATTCCTGCAGTAGTGGAATGCCTGTGTCTGTCCTGGATTTCCTTTAACGTTCTAGTGTTTTCTCGCCGAATTTCTCCATCCTTGGTTTTTCTGGAATGAGCTGTTTCCTGCCTGCGTCGTTTCCATGCCAGCATGGGAACTGTCGTGTCTAAAAGGAAGAATTTAAGAAACGATGCGATATCTTCCGTGGCAGCAAAAGTTAGGTGAGTGTCCTGCCCTCTTTCCCGATCGACCACCCACCAACAGACTAGCCTATCAGTATTGCCGTCCTACTGTAGCAGAGATCTGCTATGCTACCAAGTTACTGAACATAGTGTGACATAATAGTGACATTTAGGATAACCAACGAATTTGTGTAATTGCGCGTTTATAAACGCCTCAATCTATTCATGGTGGGTCCTCCAGAATTCTTCCACGTAACATCGTCCGTGCAGGACAGGCAGGCTACAGCTTATAACCATCGTGGAGCAACATCAACCCGTTGCTGCGTCTGCAGCTGGCTCGACATGACTTGGTTGCACAAATAGCGTGGAGGAATCACACAATTTACCGCTTTTGATGCCCAAAGTTGTCTTTGTTCTTATCATTGACGCAAGCAAGTCTCCAAGTGTGCATCATGACGGTGAATATTTCACTGATCCTGCAGAGCTGTGTGGTGCAGTGCAATTTAAATGCTCTGTCTGGATCTTGTTTACAGACAAAAGTTACATTACCACTATAGCATAACCTCGTGAAGGTAGCCTATTGGTTATTGTGCCAAATTCAAACATGATATGCAAAAGATGGCAACATAGCCTAACCCATTTAGGTTACTGTAGTCTGTGGCCCACTGCACTGGTGACTTGTTTCTACAAATATAGGCTCCAACTGGATGGATTAGATATTGAGGACACTTACCATTTACCGATATCTTTATAGAGAAACAATATTTTAACATATTGCACAAATTGGATTTGTAACATATCACACAAATTGCAAAATGCTATGATACGAATTCATAACATATCTCACGAAATGGTTGACGTAGTACACAATTGGATGACGTAGTACAGAACAAATGGGGACCTGTTTTGGCTCGTGAGCACCACTTTCAAAAGTACTGGCTGAAATTATAGAAAAGTTAGAGAGTGCTACTGTTCTTGGATGCACTGGTGTTTTAATCCTGCGGGCAAATGATTGCGCTATCAATTTATCAATCAGCCGCAATTGACTCGGGCAACTTCGGTGATCAGCCATCACAGTGAGTGATTGCACCGGTCGGAGCAGGGCAACAGAATGCCTATAAACGCCACTGTTAAGTTATTCAGCAAAGGAAGCAAAACTAATCGTTACTTCTCATGTCCCGTAAACACAGGTCGTTAATCTTGGAGATTTCTGACACCCCCTCACCCAGGCTATAATGTCAAACAGCACCGCAATAACATTTGTTCTTAAATTGGCTATGCGCAGGTTTTCTGTGTTCACTGTCTGGGTCTATCAAGTGGAAGAACCCACAGTTTTCTCAATGCATGTCGTCTGCTTATGGATTCCCAAGAGATGGATCGGTCTGGACTCGATTTGGCCAATAGTGTAATCAATGTGATGGCTCCCTTGTACCGTCATGGCTGCTGCTGCACCTTGGTGAGATTAAATGAACCGTACAGCAGGTGGACATTATTTAGGAGAGTAGTTCACAGAGATCAATATGCAGTATCTGATTGGTCATACATGAGTTTTCACACAGTAGTCTTCTCTTAACGAAGGTCGCAGAATGACCTTGCAGATGCTGGGTTTACTCCACAGACAGATGTGGGATGGCATTGGCATGGTTACATCATTCTGTGAGTATGCGTGCGTATGGATATGTGTGTTTGTTTGTGTGAGCCCTCTCTTTATTCAATGCCGCGTGTGTGTGCGCACAACTCTCTGTGCTGCAGTATTCTCGGTGTACACACACAAAGGGCTGTGACAAGAGAGAGGGGACCTAGAGCACGTAACAATATCACATGGCACACACACACACACCAATCTCCTGTTTGACACATTGACATGATCTCTCATGTCATACACTTGACTGGAGTACGAATGTTATGTTAGAACAAACAGTCATACACACCAGAGACAACTGGTGCCTCTCCAGGCTCAGTACACTCATCAGTACACTCATCAGTACACTCATCAGTACACTCATCAGTACACTCATCAGTACACTCATCAGTACACTCATCAGTAAGCTCCATCCTTTACCTTCATTACTGTGATCACACATCTAACACATAGAATATTCATCCCTCATTCACCTGCATACTGTATGAACTCATCAATCCATGGTCGCGCACATTACTAACCTAATCTCTCACACATACACACTCACTTGTGTGTGCGCACATACACACATACAGTACCAGTCGAAAGTTTGGACACACCTACTCATTCAAGGGTTTTTCTTTATTTTTACTGTTTTCTATATTGTAGAATAATACTGAAGACATTAAAACTATGAAATAACACATATGGAATCATGTACTAACCAAAAAAGGGTTAAACAAATCTAAATATATTTTATATTTGAGATTCTTCAAAGTATCCACCCTTCACCTTGATGACAGCTTTGAACAGTCTTGGCATTCTCAAATTAAATTGTATTGGTCACATACACATGGTTAGCAGATGTTAATGCGAGTGTAGCGAAATGCTTGCGCTTCTAGTTGCGACCATGCAGTAATATGTAACAAGTAATCTAACAATTTCAGAACAACTACCTTATACACACAAGTGTAAAGAAATGAATAAGAATATGTACATATAAATATATGGATGAGCGATGGCCGAACGGCATAGGCAAGATGCAGTAGATGGTATAGAGTACAGTATATACATATGAGATAAGTAATGTAGGGTATGTAAACATTATATAAAGTGGCATTGTTTAAAGTGACTAGTGATACATTTAATACATCCAATTTTTAATTATTAAGTGGCTAGAGATTTGAGTCAGTATGTTGGCAGCAGCCACTCAATGTTAGTGATGGCTGTTTAACAGTCTGATGGCCTTGAGATAGGCATTCTCTCAACCAGCTCCAAGAGGTAGTCACTTGGAATTCATTTCAATTAACAGGTGTGCCTTGTTGAAAGCTAATTTGGGGAATTTCTTTCCTTCTTAATGTGTTTGAGCCAGTCAGATGTATTTGTATTTATTATGGATCCCCCAGCAGCTACTCTTCCTGGGGTCCAGCAAAATTAAGTTTATACCATTTTAAAACATTACAATACATTCACAGATTTCACAACACACCGTGTGCCCTCAGGCCCCTACTCCACCACTACCATATATCTACAGTACTAAATCCATGTGTATGTATAGTGTGTGTGTGTGTGTGTGTGTGTGTGTGTGTGTGTGTGTGTGTGTGTGTGTGTGTGTGTGTGTGTGTGTGTGTGTGTGTGTGTGTGTGTGTGTGTGTGTGTGTGTGTGTGTGTGTGTGTGTGTGTGTGTGTGTGTGTATGCGTGTGTCTGTGCCAATGTTTGTGTTGCTTCACAGTCCCGGCTGTTCCATAAGGTGTTTTTTAAATCTGTTTTTAAATGTAATTTTACTGCTTGCGTCCGTTACTTGATGCGGAATAGAGTTCCATGTAGTCATAGCTCTATGTAGTACTGTGTGCCTCCCATAGTCTATTCTGGACTTGAGGACTGTGAAGAGACAGTTGTGTTGTGACAAGGTAGGGGTGGTATACAGAAGATAGCCCTATTTGGTAAAAGACCAGGTCCATATTATGGCAAGAACAGCTCAAATAAGCAAAGAGAAACAACAGTCCATCATTACTTTAAGACATGAAGGTCAGTCAATACGGAAAATGTCAAGAACTTTGAAAGTTTCCTCAAGTGCAGTCACAAAAACCATCAAGCTCTATGATGAAACTGGCTCTCATGAGGACCGCCACTGGAAAGGAAGACCCAGAGTCACCAGTATGTCTCTCTCATACACAAAACCATACTTTCATGTCTGTGTTATACAGTAGGAGCTGGCCTATATTCTTGGTATTCACAGCCAGGCCTTTGCTCCGCGACATTGTGACTAGAGAAAGCTATTAAAAGGGTGTCAGGGTCTGTGGGCTCAACACACATGAGCTCCAAAGGTGGTCTTGCTTTCACACACATGCATACACATACACACACACATACGCACACACACACATATTCACGCACACAAACAGACATACGCACATGCACGCACATACATACACACACACACACACACACCAAACAATCATTATTTCCTCTACACACACACACACACACACACACACACACACACACACACACACACACACACACACACACACACACACACACACACACACACACACACACACACACACACACACACACACACACACACACACACACACACACACACACACACACAGACCTGCTGGTACACAGAGTCCTACCCTCCTATTCGATGCACCCCGTCCTACTTTCCTCTCCACAGTCTGAAGGGCAGGCAGGGCTCTGCAGCTCTGCAAGCTGCTCCTCATATCAAAGCTTTCTTTCTGCAGTGCCTCTTCTCCTGCTCTATCCCACTGAGCTTTGCCCTTTGCCTTCTCTCTTCTCTCCCTCTGTGTTCCAGAAAGAACCCTCTGTCCCTGCTGGATCACAACACACACTGTACCATGTTCCCTCTTCATCTTGGCTACCTACTTAAATGCACTTCATTTGACCTACCCCTTCCCTCTCTGTATCCCATCTATTGATTCAGTGCAATGCTTTGTCTTTCCTTTCGTCTTTCTTTAGCCCACTTCAACCACACTCAACTCTGAGGCTGTGAGCCTGAAGCAGTGAAACAGAAAGTCTCAGGTGAAAGTGTGTGTCCTGTGTTAGTGGGACATATGGCTGAGCTCCGTGGCTCCTCTGTGCTCCTGTAGGCTGGTGTCTGTGTGATGGATGCCAGCTGTGCTCATCCACAGTGGCGAGGCCTCTGTCCGACTCTTCCGTTCCCAGTGTTAGCATCAGGAAACACAGTGTCACTCTGTGGAGGGAGGGGCTCATTGAATAGCTCCGCCAGGTGACATAGCCAATGACTGGAGGTCACACACACCTCAGCCTGCGGGCGTCCAGACAGCCGGTGTGTGTCCGGTCTCTGAGTCATCAGTCATTACTGTTTACCGGTACTTTTAAACACTCTTGTTAGAATATACCGTCTGGTGAAGAGTGATGCTTCACCTCTTTACAGCACACAGTGCTTATCGTATAGAGGTGGATGGGGTCGGACAGTTAATCCCATCCCACAGCCACTCTAAATGTTGATTGGACAGTGCAGGCAGTGTGTTAGACTGACGCAGAGAAGATGCAGAGACACCTGCCTTTTGCCAAGGTGTGTATACCTGATAGCATTACAGATCACACAAACTACTGAAACGTTCAAACCGCTAAGGCTAGAGCAATAGCTAGCTCACCCTGGCCTGCAGCCTTTTGGATAATGTTTGAAAATCTGTCATCAGGAAAGTCCCCAAATCCTTGATCTGTGTATCCTTAAGGAGCATCATACGACTGATCAGTTGAAGGGCATTGGACTACTAGAGCTCTGAAACATGTGGGACTCACACTTCTCACATTCAGACAAAATATTTTGGGTTTCTTTCAAAGAAATGGCAGGCAGGTTGAAGGAGTAACAGTAGAATGAGTCATTTCTATGGCCAGGGCATTGTCTGTGGTGATGCAGTGTAGCATATAGACCACAGGCTCAAACTATGTGCTCCCTCACTTCTCACATAATAGTTTTTTCCCTCTCTTATTTATTCCTTTACTACCCTTTAATCTGTTGCTTTTTCTGAGCTGAACTATCCTAAACTAAGTATACTCAAGTGTAAAATGAGCCAGCGAGCTCCTGTGTTCTCTGTCCCTTTCCCTCCCTCTCATTCCCTCTCTTCCTCCCTCTTTATTAGAGGCAATTACAGTGCTTGCTGTAATTACGGTAATTGGGTGAGATGATACCAATTTCGAAGTGACTCTGACACATGGCAATAAGGCCTGTGACACTGCTGTCATGTTGGCTGCTGCTTATGTGTGTGGTTGTGTGTGTGCGCGTGCTTATGTGTGTGTGTGTTTGATGAGCTGCATCGTGGGCAAGTGAGAATTCGCTGCATCACTCAGCGTTTAGGAGGCTGATGTGGCACCTACTCTCTGACGAGGTGACATTTTCATCGGTGCTCTGATCAAGTGCTGGGCCCCTATGCCCTATAAAACACCCCTACAAGAGCCTGCAATTAGAGAGCCAAACCACTCACAATTCTCACGTGGATTTGAACTCAGGGAGATGTGTTATGCAGCTGGTTAGAGAAAACCAATTCAATTAGTGAAACGGTGAGAAGATTTGATTAGCCAACATTTAGAGATCTTGCTGGCCAGCCTATTTTTTATCCATGAGAGTGGAAAGGCTGGGGAATTGGTCTGCAGGTAGACTACTGGTAATCCTGCCAGTCAACTGATGGTCGTCTTCAGGCATTAGTTGTTTGTCCTCTAAATGATATTGGAGTATGTTGTTTCACTGCATTAAGACACAAAGAGAAATGAAAGGGAAGAGATTGTGAGTTGATAGAGAAAAAGGAACTTGCATTTAGTCTGCGTTTACACAAAAAAGAGCTGATCTGATTGATCAAAAGACCAATTAGTGGAAAAAAGATCAGAACTGTGCTGCCTGTGTAAACTCAGCCAATGTGGACTATTTGTTTTTGGTATCTACAGTGTGATGAAGTGGTGTGTAGAACTCTATATTGGCCCAATTAGTGCCTCATGATCAGAAGTAAAACGGTGCCCCCTATTGGCAATCTGCAACAGAGCAGGAGCCAACAGAACAGATCCTATTATTGACCTATACAGACTCAGAAAATACTCTATACCGTGGATTTGTCTCTAACGTGTTCTCTTGTACAATGAGACTCTTCTGTGTAGTTTTGACGTGAGTGTGTTGCATGTGCCTCTGCACATCTGGATGCAGTATCATGCTTTCTTTCGTCCTCTTAATCTCATGATAATACCTCTATACTTACACAGAGTTCAAACTCTATACTATAGTAGGATTCTCACCATGACCTTAGTGTAGCTAAAGCCTCAGTGTCTTGGGCTACAGGCATAGCCACTTTTCACCTCAATTTTCTCTATCTCTGCTGTCCCTCTGGTTTTCTTTCCACATCCTGCTCTCCCTCCTCTTCTTTCCCTCTCTTTCATCTTTAATATGCACCTTCTCTTCCTCTCAGTTGTAATCTTCCTCCCCTCCTTCCTCCTCCCTACCCCAAATCCACTACCTTGTCGCTCTCCTCTCCACTCACATGTCTGGTAGCATGCACACACCCTCCCCCCTTCGTTCTCTCTCTTTCTCTCTAATATGCAGTCTCACTATCCCTAGTGTTCCCTCCCTTCATCATAACTATATACAGTTAAGTATTTCCCAGATGTGCTTTATCCAGAGAGAGAGAGAGAGAGCTATGAATGATCTGAGAGACAAGGCAAGAAGGGCCTTCTATGCCATCAAAAGGAACATAAAATTTGACATACCAATTAGGATCTGGCAAAAAATACTTGAATCAGTTATATAACCCATTTCCCTTTATGGTTGTGAGGTCTGGGGACCGCTCACCAACCAAGAATTCACAAAATGCGACAAACACCAAATGTAGACTCCGTATGCAGAATTCTGCAAAAAAATATCCTCTGTATACAACTTAAAACACCAAATAATGCATTCAGAGCAAAATTAGGCCGATACCCACTAATGATCAAAATCCAGAAAAGAGCCGTTAAATTCTACAACTACCTAAAAGGAAGCGATTCTCAAACCTTCCATAACAAAGCCATCACCTACAGAGAAATTAACATGGAGAAGAGCTCTTTAAGCAAGCTGGTCCTGGGGCTCTGTTCACAAACACACCCCACAGAGGCCAGGAAAGCAACACAATTAGACCCAACCAAATCATGAGAAAACAAAAAGATAATTACTTGACACATTGGAAAGAATTTACAAAAAACTGAGCAAACTAGAATGCTATTTGGCCCTAAACAGAGTACACAGAGGTAGAATACCTGACCACTGTGACTGACCCAAAATTAAGAAATCTTTGACTATGTACAGACTCAGTGAGCATAGCCTTGCTATTGAGAAAGGCTGCAGAAGGCAGACCTGACTCTCAAGAGAAGACATTCTGTCCACAAAATGAGGTGGAAACTGAGCTGTGCTTCCTAACCTCCTGCCAAATGTATGACCATATTAGAGACACATATTTCCCTCAGATTACACAGACCCACAAAGACTTTGAAAAAAAATCACATTTTGATAAACTCCCATATCTATTGGGTGAAATACCACATTGTGCCATCACAGTAGCAATATTTGTGACCTGTTGCCACAAGAAAAGGGCAACCAGTGAAGAACAAACACCATTGTAAATACAACCTTTATTTATGTTTATTTATTTTCCCGTTTGTACTTTAACTATTTGCTCATCATTACAACACATAGCCATAATATGACATGTTTTGGAACATTTGGTAATGTAATGTTTACTGTAAATGTGTTATTGTTTATTTCACTTGTGTTTATTATCTATTTCACTTGCTTTGACAATGTAAACATCTGTTTCCCGTGCCAATAAAGCCCCTTAAATGAAAATGTAATTGAGAGAGAGAGAGAGATTATTTTTGCTGACTCCAGAGTCATGATTTGTTTTTCTGTGTGACTCGTTCATTTGACCTGCTAGAGCTGGCTGCAATGAGTCCTACAGCAGGATTAATACACGCTCCTCCGGCTCAGCGGCGTTAGAGACGTGCTTCAGCATAGGCATGCAGGAAATAGATCATGAGCATTGATAAGAAAAATACATCTTTAGAACTGATATACTGAACGGGTATGAATGGGTATGAACGGGTATGGTGCAAGAGTGAATGCAATTAATTGATTATTGAATGTTATGATGAACACAGCTTTGTAGAACCTTAACATATAATGCCTCTGCTCAACAAACTGGAATTCGAGAACAAATCAAGATGGTGCCGAAGAACATGGCTGACGTTTTACATTCTCCCAACTAATTGTGCTATTTTGTTCATTTTTTTGCGTTTTGTATAACTTATTTTTTAACTTATTGTGTACATAATGTTGCCGCTACTGTCTATTACGACCGAAAATAACTTCTGGATATCAGAACTGGGAAACTTTTTCCTTTAATGAGTTCGATGAGAAGGATATCCTGCGTTCACTGGAACAGGCCCAGATCCACGCCTTTTGCGTGAAGAAAAGAAGCAGGAAAAGGGGCCGCAGATCGAGCATCCTTCTGAGAATCCGGAGGCGAGCGAGTAAACTCCCACTGCCGTCCGTTCTTCTTGCTAACGTGCAATCATTGGAAAATAAAATTGATGACCTACGATTAAGATTATCCTACCAACGGGACATCAAAAACTGTAACATCTTATGTTTCACCGAGACGTGGCTGAACGACGATACGGACAATATAGAGCAAGCTGGATTTTCAATGCACCGGCAGAACAGAGACGCTACTTCTGGTAAGACGAGGGGTGGGGGTGTGTGTCTATTTGTCAATAACAGCTGGTGCGTGTTGTCTAATATTAAAGAAGTCTCGAGGTATTGCCCGCCTGAGGTAGAGTACCTTATGATAAGCTGTAGACCACACTATCTACCAAGAGAGTTCTCATCTATATTATTTGTAGCCGTCTATTTACCACCACAGAACAAAGCTGGCACAAAGACCGCTCTCAACCAACTCTATCGTGGACAACAGGAAAAGGCGGGCCGAACAGGCCCCCATTAACATCGACGGGGCTGTAGTGGAGCTGGTCGAGAGTTTCAAGTTCCAACGAACTATCATGGTCCAAACATACCAAGACTGTCGTGAAGAGGGCACGACAAAACCTTTTCCCCCTCAGGAGACTGAAAAGATTTGGCATGAGTCTCCAGATCCTCAAAAGGTTATACAGTTGCACCATCGAGAGCATCCTGACCGGTTGCATCACTGCCTGGTATGGCAACTGCTCGGCATCTGACCGTAAGGAGCTACAGAGGGTGGTGCGAACGGCCCAGTACATCACTGGGGCCAAGCTCCCTACATCACTAAACCGGCTCCATCTTGATTTTGTCTATTCCCACCAGATGCGTTCATGAAACACCGGTTAAGTGGAGAGAGAGAGAGAGAGAGAGAGAGAGAGAGAGAGAGAGAGAGAGAGAGAGAGAGAGAGAGAGAGAGAGAGAGAGAGAGAGAGATGGTTTGCTCTCTCTCTCCTCTGTTTTCTTCTCATGTTTTATGGATGATGTGTATCTCCCAGGCCACTGTGTGTATCCTGTTGTTGGTTTTAATCAAAGCTCTGAGCTACTGAATAATAAAAAATGAAAAAGTATTCAGAAGCTTCAGAAGGGAAGGAGTAATTACTCATTACATCAGACCAGTTTTATTCACACTGCACAGAGAGCGAGCTCCCAGCAGGCCTGACTAATCACACCATGACGAAGTGCACTCGCTCACACACACGCGCATGTGAATGGGCACATACACACACGCATCCACAAACATAGACATAGACACACAAACAGCATTCCAGGGAGGATGCTACTGTTTAGCCAGAGAGGAAGGAGGAAAGTGCAGTGACAGAATCACATTGACACATGCTTGCAGGGTTATTTTTACATGTGCACGGGAGCCGTTAGGCAGTGCACATGTCGAGCCACTCCTTTACTGGTGACACCCCCAAACCCAGAGAACCAGACTGTTACTGTGACTGTTGTGATGAAGAGCTTAAAGCAGTATGACATCTACAGTGCCACAGAGGGGCTCTGAAGTGGATCCTTTTGACTGATGAAATACTAAGGGGGAGAGAAAGGGAAGAGAGAAGAGGGAGCTTTTCTCTCTCTGTCTCTCATACTTAAGGCTTCAAGGCAGTCCTAGGGAATTTCTGTAGGAGATCTCCCGGTATTCCCGCTGAAACTGGAAGTGCTATTTACACGCATATAATACCAGCGGAAAAAATCTGACATGATTATGCCATTGTAATTGTAGAAATTTAGGCTACACATGAATCTGATGTTTTCTTTTTGTATTTGTTTAAATTTAATCAACTCAAAGTTACCACACTATTTTGTTGATGTAGCCTAGTTTTAAGGTATCCTAGGTCTATGAATCACTGTTGGCCGACTGGTCAAATATTATGAGGTCTAATGAAAATTACATTCGTTTTAGACAATTCTTGGAAAATGTCAGGTGGCTTTTCTCTCCCCTTGCACCTGGCTATTGTTGGAAATTGGGAAGGTTATGACAGTTTTTCCTTCATGATAAACCGCTTATTGTGGTGATAGTAACAGGGAACATCAAATTCTCCACTAAACAAACAGACCTAGGCAGAGATTCAGCACCATGGATAGCGCAGTTGATCAATTGCCCCCGAATCTGACCAGTAGCCCATTGTGCGCCTGCTTTTGTTACCCTAACATCATGAAACAATGACCACGTTTACATGTACACAGTATTCCGGATAGTAGCTCATATTCCGCTTAAGATCTTATCGGCATAAGCTGTTTACATGCACCTTTGATATCCCGCTCATGAGTATCCCTGTATCCATGAATAAACAGAATATTTATAATTTAAGTAGGCTACATGGGTAAAATCGAATAGTAACTGAAATATGGACACTGACTGTAGGCCTATATCCTCTCACATGTAGTGTAATTTAATATTAACTCCTGCAGAATTATGCATTTCTTGCAGTGCAATTATTCAACACATTTTAATTTTGTCTTGGGAACAGTGTGGAGTGGAGAAATAGGATTTCTTTCTTTCAGCATCTCTTGAGAAAATGTGAATGAGCTTGTAATGTGTTATCTTTGACACTGTTATGCAGACACTATTTCACCTCTTATCAGAAATGTCTTATCAGAAATGTGTTTTGTCCTTTTCTCAGCTTTTCATTTGCTTAAAGCCTGTCAAACTGATGCCATGGACATTTTCCACTGTTTTGGAGTTATTGCGTTTTCCCCCAGGTCCCTAAATGAAACAGACAACTTTACCGGTGTTAGCTAGATTACTAATGCATCCATTCTATGAAGACATTATTCTGGTGAGCACTACTTTATTTAGTCTTCTAAATTCTGGCAGTGTTACATGTTAGTGGAGCTTTGAATGTGAGATGGAGATCAAGATTGGACATTGTCTATCGTGACTACGTCTAGAGGTTGTGTGTAGCTTGCACATATAGCAGGTCTGTAGCTGCATATGACTTTGGTAATTTATTTGACATGTACTATATATTTCTAGATTTTTTTTGGGGGGGGGAACTCAGTCGTGGTCTCAACTTACTGATGAGCGTTAGAATAGTAGAATACACAAGGTGCAATTTCGAAACTTGGTTGTGCATCATCAGTTTTCCTCTTGTTATATGTCACTCACTGACAGTCACAGATTAGTCCATGTGTAAGGGGTGCATAACCGGTGGCAGGGAAGTCAGACACAGGAGAGCAGAACTAGGTAATAGCCGGAGTAGTTTAATAGCAAAACCAACGGCATAAAGAATAACAAGACATGGGTAGAAAACCTGACGCGCACCAGTCAACAGGTGCACAAGCACTTACAATAAACAATTCCACACAAAGACATGGGGGGAACAGAGGGTTAATTACACAACACTTAATGAGGGAAATGAGAACCAGGTGTGTAGGAAAACAAGACAAAACAAATGGAAAATGAAAAGTGCATCGACGATGGCTAGAAGACCGGTGACGCCGACCGCCGAACGCCGCCCCGAACAAGGAGAGGAACCGACTTCGTTGGAAGTCGTGACACCACGTCAGTTAACATTTTATAGATTGGTAGGCCGTCATTGTAAATAAGAATTTGTTCTTAACGGACTTGCCTACTTAAATAAAGGTTAAATAAAACTACAACAAAAAAGGTGTCTACTTAGTCTAGCCAGCTATCTACAGTGATCATCAGCTATCTACAGTGATCATCAGCTATCTACAGTGATCATCAGCTATCTACAGTGATCATCAGCTATCTACAGTGATCATCAGCTATCTACAGTAATCATCAGCTATCTACAGTAATCCTGGCCGAATTACCGCCCGGCCACGCAGGACGTGCCCTGACCTCCAGGGTACCCCCATGGATTTTTTTAGTCACTCTCACAGACATCATATTAACATGCCATACGTCATGTAAAATGTGTAGAATTGCAGGAAATTAGCTTTAAACTGCCAACACTTCTCACGACCACCATGGCAATTAGAATTGAAGGAAATTAGCTGTAGAACTGCAAAACAAAATTGTTCTGTTAACCAAAGTTATTTATTTACCTTTTGATAATAAAATACTTTTTCTGCTAATAGGTCCCTCTGTAAGTATTAAATTATAGTTTTAAATCCTGGTGCTGAGTTAATGTGAGTTAATGTGTAGCAGCTAATAAGTGATGTGTTAGTACAGGGGTTGCCAAACTTTTTGCATTTTATTAATTTAGCAAATGTTCTTATCCAGAGCTACTTACGTGTCTCCATGTCGTAAGTGCATACATTTAATTATTTTTTCCCCTCTATACTGGTTCCCCGTTGGAATCGAATCTACAACCCTGGCATTGCAAGCACCATGCTCTAGCAACTGAGCCACTCGGGGACCCCCTTCCAGCATTGGGGAACATCCGGTGCCATCCCTAGGCGCATGCACAACGTCTATTTCTATGGGCACAAGCACTGTTCATGACACAAACTGTTCACACCCCTCTTGTTGGTGGAGAGAATTTTGCACATTTAAGGCTTATTTTCTCCAATTCTACATATATTGTTATGGGGTGCAAAGAAAATGTGGCAGTTTTTAAGCAAATTTTCTTGTCATGTCTAATGTGTATTTATGTGATATTTGAGTGACAAAAAAATTACAACAATATCTATGGGCTAAAACACCTAAACAAATATATATATATATATATATTTATACAGTTGAAGTCGGAAGTTTACATACACCTGAGCCAAATACATTTAAACTCAGTTTTTCCCAATTCCTGACATTTAATCCAAGTAAAAAATCCCTGTTTTAGGTCAGTTAGAATCACCACTTTATTTTAAGAATGTGAAATTTCAGAATAATAGTAGAGAGAATTATTTATTTCAGCTTTTATTTCTTTCATCACATTCCCAGTGGGTCAGAAGTTTACATACACTCAATTAGTACTTGGTAGCATTGCCTTTAAAATGTTTACCTTGGGTCAAACGTTCCGGGTAGCCTCCCACAAGCTTCCCACAATAAGTTGGGGGAATTTCGGCCCATTCCTCCTGACAGAGCTGAGTCAGGTTTGTAGGCCTCCTTGCTCACACATGCTTTTTCAGTTCTGCCCACAAATATTTTATAGGATTGAGGTCAGGCCTTTGTGATGGCCACTCCAATACCTTGACTTTGTTGTCCTTAAGCCTTTTTGCCACAACTTTGGAAGTATGCTTGGGCTCATTGTCCATTTGGAAGACCCATTTGCGACCAAGCTTTAACTTCCTGACTGATGTTGCTTCAATATATCCACATAATTGTCCTCCCTCATGATGCCATCTATTTTGTGAAGTGCACCAGTCCCTCCTGCAGCAAAGCACCTCCACAACATGATGCTGCCAACCCCATGCTTCACGGTTGGGATGGTGTTCTTCGGCTTGCAAGCGTCCCCCTTTTTCCTCCAAACATAACAATGGTCATTATGGCCAAACAGTTCTATTTTTGTTTCATCAGACCAGAGGACATTTCTCCAAAAAGTACAATCAGACCGTAGTCTGTCTTTTTTTATGGCGGTTTTGGAGCAGTGGCTTCTTCCTTGCTGAGCGGCATTTCAGGTTATGTCGATATAGGACTTGTTTTACTGTGGATATAGATACTTTTGTACCTGTTTCCTCCAGCATCTTCACAAGGTCCTTTGCTGTTGTTCTGCGATTGACTTGCACTTTTCGCACCAAAGTACATTCATCTCTAGGAGACAGAACGCATCTCCTTCCTGAACGATATGACAGCTCCCAAGGATGAATCAGACTCTAAAAAAAAAAAAATCTGAGGTCTTGGCTGATTACTTTTGATTTTCCCATGATGTCAAGCAAAAAGGCACTGAGTTTGAAGGTAGGCCTTGCAATACATCCACAGGTACACTTCCAATTGACTCAAATGATGTCAATTAGCCTATCAGAAGCTCCTAAAGCCATGACATAATTTTCTGGAATTTGCCAAGCTGTTTAAAGGCACAGTCAACTTAGTGTATGTAAACTTCTGACCCACTGGAATTGTGATACAGTGAATTATAAGTGAAATAATCTGTCTGTAAACAGTTGTTGGAAAAATGTCTTGTGTCATGCACAAAGTAGATGTCCTAACCGACTTGCCAAAACTATAGTTTGTTAACAAGAAATTTGTGGAGTGGTTGAAAAACGAGTTTAAATGACTCCAACCTAAGTGTATGTAAACTATATACAGTTGAAGTCGGAAGTTTACATACACTTAGGTTGGAGTTATTAAAACTAGTTTTTCAACCACTCCCCCTGGATATTAATTTCTATGTGTGGATTTGTAAATCAGTCTTTTCATGGTTGTCAATATGAATAACGTGTGGTTGTTCATGTGTGAGTGGCTTTGCGTACATGTGTGTTTTACATTCTCAGAGGAGAAAGCTGGCGCGGGCTTTATCCCCGAGTTGAGGGGGCCGACAGGAAGTGATGTTGTTTTATAGGATCATCCCTGGCTCTAATTCATCTCCATGTCGGATGCAGGTCTAGAGATTCAGCCCTGTTACACACACACACACGTGTACAAACAAACACACACACACACACACACACACAGTAAAATCTAGAAAGCTCTGCACATGGGTGGCAGTGCATTAGATCAGGCTGTAGGAATCATCTGTCAGCTCTTATTGGATTACTGGCAACACGTGTCTCCACTGTATCCAGTATGATTATGAAATCCATTTCTCCCTATGTCTCAGACTCCATCGATAGGGAGCTCAGTTACACTGTCAGTTTGTTATGATGCACGTCTGTCTATCCCGCTCCTGTCTCTCAGTAGGCCTGCCAATCAAAGGATTGGGAGTATCTTAGTGAACACTTCATCTTGGTAGAGGGAGGGGCATGTACAAAATGGGGAATATAAAAACTAGAGGTCGATCGATTAATCGGAATTGCCGATTAATTAGGGCAGATTTCAAGTTTTCATAACAATCGATAATCAGCATTTTTGGACACTGATTATGGCCGATTACTACATTGCACTCCACGAGTAGACTGCGTGGAAGGCTGACTACCTGTTATGCGAGTGCAGCAAGGAGCCAAGGTAAGGTGCTAGGTAGCATTAAACTTATAAAAAACAATCAATCTTAACATAATCACTAGTTAACTACACATGGCTGATGATATTACTAGTTTATCTAGCTTGTCCTGCGTTGCATATAATCGATGCGGTGCCTGTTAATTTATCAAGGAATCACAGCCTACTTCGCCAAACGGGTGATTTAACAAGCGCATTCGTGAAAAAAGCCCTGTCGTTGCACCAATGTGTACTGTCACGTTTCTGACCTTATTTCCTTTGTTTAGTCTTTATTTAGTTGGTCAGGACGTGAGTTGGGTGGGTATTATCTATGTTGTCTGTTTCTATGTGGGGTTTTCTCGTTTGGCCTGATATGGTTCTCAATCAGAGGCAGCTGTCATTCATTGTCTCTGATTGGGAACCATATTTAGGTAGCCTGTTTTCTGTTGGGGTTGGTGGGCGATTGTCTATGTGTAGTGTTTGTGTCAGCACTATTGTTATTTAGCTTCACGGTCGTCGTTTATTGTTTTTGTATTAGTTTCGTTAAGTGTTCTCTGTCTATTAAAATCAAGATGAACACATACCACGCTGCATATTGGTCCTCCGGTCCTTCAAACTTTTCCTCCTCAGACGAGGAGGAAGACGACAGCCGTGACATGTACCTAAGCATAAATGCCTTTCTTAAAATCAATACACAAGTGCAGTGGGGAGAACAAGTATTGGATACACTGCTGATTTTGCAGGTTTTCCTACTTACAAAGCATGTAGAGGTCTGTAATTTTTATCATAGGTACACTTCAACTGTGAGAGACGTAATCTAAAACAAAAATCCAGAAAATCACATTGTATGATTTTTAAGTAATTAATTAGCATTTAATTGCATGACATAAGTATTTGATACATCAGAAAAGCAGAACTTAATATTTGGTACAGAAACCTTTTGTTTGCAATTACAGAGATCATACGTTTCCTGTAGTTCTTGACCAGGTTTGCACACACTGCAGCAGGGATTTTGGCCCACTCCTCCATACAGATCTTCTCTAGATCCTTCAGGTTTCGGGCCTGTCGCTGGGCAATACGGACTTTCAGCTCCCTCCAAAGATTTTCTATTGGGTTCAGGTCTGGAGACTGGCTAGGCCACTCCAGGACCTTGAGATGCTTCCTACGGAGCCACTCCTTAGTTGCGCTGGCTGTGTGTTTCGGGTCGTTGTCATGCTGGAAGACCCAGCCACGACCCATCTTCAATGCTCTTACTGAGGGAAGGAGGTTGTTGGCCAAGATCTCGCGATACATGGCTCCATCCATCCTCCCCTCAATATGGTGCAGTCGTCCTGTCCCCTTTGCAGAAAAGCATCCCCAAAGAATGATGTTTCCACCTCCATGCTTCACGGTTGGGATGGTGTTCTTGGGGTTGTACTCATCTTTCTTCTTCCTCCAAACACGGCGAGTGGAGTTTAGACCAAAAAGCTCTATTTTTGTCTCATCAGACCACATGACCTTCTCCCATTCCTCCTCTGGATCATCCAGATGGTCATTGGCAAACTTCAGACGGGCCTGGACATGCGCTGGCTTGAGCAGGGGGACCTTGCGTACGCTGCAGGATTTTAATCCATGACGGCGTAGTGTGTTACTAATGGTTTTCTTTGAGACTGTGGTCCCAGCTCTCTTCAGGTCATAGACCAGGTCCTGCCGTGTAGTTCTGGGCTGATCCCTCACCTTCCTCATGATCATTGATGCCCCACGAGGTGAGATCTTGCATTGAGCCCCAGACCGAGGGTGATTGACCGTCATCTTGAACTTCTTCCATTTTCTAATAATTGCGCCAACAGTTGTTGCCTTCTCACCAAGCTGCTTGCCTATTGCCCTGTAGCCCATCCCAGCCTTGTGCAGGTCTACAATTTTATCCCTGATCTCCTTACACAGCTCTCTGATCTTGGCCATTGTGGAGAGGTTGGAGTCTGTTTGATTGAGTGTGTGGACAGGTGTCTTTTATACAGGTAACGAGTTCAAACAGGTGCAGTTAATATAGGTAATGAGTGGAGAACAGGAGGGCTTCTTAAAGAAAAACTAACAGGTCTGTGAGAGCCGGAATTCTTACTTGTTGGTAGGTGATCAAATACTTATGTCATGCAATAAAATGAAAATTAATTACTTAAAATCATACAATGTGATTTTCTGGATTTCTGTTTTAGATTCCGTCTCTCACAGTTGAAGTGTACCTATGATAAAAATTACAGACCTCTACATGCTTTGTAAGTAGGAAAACCTGCAAAATCGGCAGTGTATCAAATACTTGTTCTCCCCACTGTATATATTTTTAAACCTGCATATTTAGTTAACATTGCCTGCTAACATGAATTTCTTTTAACTAGGGAAATTGTGTCACTTCTCTTGCGTTCTGTGCAACAGAGTTGGGGTAGTTTGGGCCGCCTGGAAGTTTGGGCCGCCTGGCTCGTTGCGAACTGTGTGAAGACCATTTCTTCCTAACAAAGACCGTAATTAATTTGCCAGAATTGTACATAATTATGACATAACATTGAAGATTGTGCAATGTAACAGCAATATTTAGACTTAGGGATGCCACCCATTAGATAAAATACGGAATGGTTCCGTATTTCACTGAAAGAATAAACGTTTTGTTTTCGAAATTATAGTTTCCAGATTTGACCATATTAATGACCTAAGGCTCGTATTTCTTTGTGTTATTATATTATAATTAAGTCTATGATTTGATAGAGCAGTCTGACTGAGCGGTGGTAGGCAGCAGCAGGCTCGTAAGCATTCATTCAAACAGCACTTTCCTGCATTTGCCAGCAGCTCTTCGCTGTGCTTCAAGCATCTTCGGATGGGGCCACAGTGTCTCCTGACCGCTCCTGTCTCAGCCTCCAGTATTTATGCTGCAGTAGTTTGTGTCGGGGGGCTAGGGTCAGTTGGTTATACCTGGAGTACTTCTCCTGTCTTATCCAGTGTCCTGTGTGAATTTAAGTATGCTTTCTCTAATTCTCTCGTTCTCTCTTTCTTTCTCTCTCTCTGAGAACCTGAGCCCTAGGACCATACGTCAGGACTACCGGGCATGACGACTCCCTGCTGTCCCCAGTCCGCCTGGCCTTGCTGCTATTCCAGTTTCAACTGTTCTGCCTGCGTTTACGGAACCCTTACCTGTCCCAGACCTGCTGTTTTCAACTCTTAATGATCGGCTATGAAAAGCCAACAGATTTATTCCAGATTATTATTTGACCATGCTTGTCATTTATGAACATTTTGAAAATCTTGGCTCTCTCTAATTTTCTCCTTCTCTCTTTCTTTCTCTCGGAGGACCTGAGCCCTGGGACCATACGTCGGGACTGCCGGGCGTGGTGGCTCCTTGCTGTCCCCAGTCCACCTGGCCTTGCTGCTGTTCCGGTTTCAGCTGTTCTGCCTGCGGTTATGGAACCGCCACCTGTCCCAGACCTGTTGTTTTTCAACTCTTAATGATCGGCTATGAAAAGCCAACTGAAAATTATCCATGATTATTATTTGACCATGCTTGTCACTTATGAACATTTTTGAACATCTTGGCCATGTTCTGTTATAATCTCCACCCGGCACAGCCAGAAGAGGACTGGCCACCCCTCATAGCCTGGTTCCTCTCTAGGTTTCTTCCTAAGTTTTGGCCTTTCTAGGGAGTTTTTCCTAGCCACCGTGCTTCTTCACCTGCATTCTAGCTGTTTGGGGTTTTAGGCTGGGTCTCTGTACAGCACTTCGAGATATTAGCTGATGTACGAAGGGCTATATAAAATAAACTTGATTGATTGATTGATTGATTGCGCTGTTTATGACTTCAAGCCTATCAACTCCCGAGATTAGGCTGGCTACAACCTAAGTACCTATTAGAACATCCAATAGTCAAAGGTATATGAAATGCAAATGGTATAGAGAGAAATAGTCCTATAATAACTACAACCTAAAACTTCTTACCTGGGAATATTGAAGACTCATGTTAAAAGGAACCACCAGCTTTCATATGTTCTCATGTTCTGGGCAAGGAACTTAAACGTTAGCTTTTTTACATGGCACATATTGCACTTTTACTTTCTTCTCCAACACTTTGTTTTTGCATTATTTAAACCAAATTGAACATGTTTCATTATTTATTTGAGACTAAATTGATTTTATTGATGTATTATATTAAGTTAAAATAAGTGTTCATTCAGTATTGTTGTAATTGTCATTATTACAAATATATATATAAAAATCGTCCGATTAATTGGTTTTGGCTTTTTTTTGTCCTCCAATAATCGGTATCGGTATCGGCGTTGAAAAATCATAATCGGTCGACCTCTAGTAAAAACTAGATGCCCATGATGCCCGCTGTTGAAAAGATGAAATGATGACTTCCTGAATGGAACACCCAGGTTCTAAACTAAATCATGCTTTTCTCTCTCACTGTTTGATTCCCGAGCAACTCCTGTTGCTGCAGTTTCCCTCCAGCTTGAGCTATGACACGGATATTTACAGGACTTACTGATATCTATGTCTTTTTGCGCTCTTTTTCTTTATTTACTCCCTCCTTTCATACCCACTGATGAATAGAGTCAAGTCATCAGAGTCATTCTATCAATATGAGGATTTCTTTTCAGAATCTCCCAGTTTCTATGTATGAATGAGTGCGTTTGTCTGTAAGTGATTTATATTTTTTGTATTTTCAGCTATGAAGTCACAGCCATTTCTCAGGTGCTAGGTATGCATTGATGCAAACTAAGACACAGGAGGTCATATGATTGGAAATTAAAAGTGCACCTAAGCCGTTATTTTATCACCGCTCTCTCTCTCTCTCTCTCGCTCTCTGGGCCTGCCTGGAGTTGAGAGATAAACAGCTACATTGTAATCTGTGGGTGGCACAAACCTATAAAGCAGGCGATTAAGTAAACAATTCCCTCTCTCTTCTTATCTTCCTCTCTCCCTGTCACTCATGTGTTGACATCAGCGTGTGTCTTGTGTGTGTGTCTCTACAGAGCAGCGCGAGCATTTGGAGAGTACCTGTCCCACACACACCCTGAGAACCGAAACGGATCAGGTCAGCATCCCTCCCTAACTGCCACCGTTTGTTCTCCCTCCATTTTTCTGTTCATTTTCCTCATGTGCTTTTCTCTCTTTTCTTTTGGAACAGCATATTTACTCCATCCTCTAATTGATATGTAAATCACTGATGGAGGGTAATGTTCCACTCTCCTATTCTCTGTCCTATCTGCTCTCTATTTCTATTTGTCTCATTCTGTAACTCCTCCATCTCTCTCTCTCCTTCTGCTTTACCTTGCAGCCCATCTCCTGTCTGACACGTTTGTGGGCCCAGACTCTGACTCCCCTGGTGGTGTCCGTCACCACAACAACAACCATCCATACCCCCACAGGGGTTCTCCAGTCCCCCCTGAGTCCAGCCTGGTGAAATCTCCGCTGGGCCACCTCCAGCCCCCGCCCCCCTCCATCACCACCACCAAGGCCCGTCTGTCTCTGGAGCGCAGCTTCTCGGCTGAAGAGGACCAGCAGAAGTGTGTGGAGTGTGCCCTGCAGCCTGCCCGTGTCTACACCATCACCGGAGAGCACAGTATGCTGGGTAGCAACCGGGGCAGCAAGGAGAGCCTGGAGCTGGAAGTGCTGAAGGGGGCGTCGACCCTGGTCCAGCCCTCCACCTCCCCCTCATCCACCTCCTCCCCCACCCAGCACCACCTTCGCCACGGACACCGTGGCAACACTCATCGGGATGATGGGAGCCATCGTCACGGCAACCCTGTTGCCGGCGGCAGCAGTGGCAACCACCACACTCTGGCTGTTACCGGCGGGGGTGCTGCCCACCATGGTCACCATGGCAGCCACCACCACCTGTCCCAGCAGCCCCTGTCAAGCTCGGTCAGCGCCCACAACATCCGCAGCTGGGGTGAGGGGGGAAAGGGGGGCTCACGGGAGGACTGCAGCCTCAACATGGCCTTGGACTCTAGCGGGGCTCCATCCCGTAGCCAGGGCTCCCTGGATCTAGAGAGCTCCCGCGAGGCAGGCAAGCAACACAGACGCCTTGAGAGGATGTGGAGTGTGGACCGGATGACTGGGCTGGAGAGAGGTGAGCCGGGGGAGACAGAGAGGGAGAGGCGCTGAAATCCAAAGGTGGTTGTGTGGTGAAGGGGGGGTCGATGTTAGTTGGATGGTCTGTATTTCTGACTCTTCGTCTCTCCTCTGCTCTCTCTCCCTGTGTGTCTCCCTCTCTCCCTCTGTGGAGTGAACTGGTGCTGTGTCCTTTGAGGTTTCTTATCGTTGCTATAAAGAGTTTAAAAACATACACACTATGTGGCTGGCTGCTACTGTAACTTCCATTCATTATCTCTCTCGCCACAGAGGACAACAACTGGTACCCAAAAGAAAATATGTTCAGCTTCCAGACTGCTTCTACCACCATGCAGGCGTGAGTACCCAGGCCTCACACACATACACAGAAGCACACACACACACACACATGCACATATACAAACATATAATATTATCAAACAAACATACCATGTAGAGGACCAAACAGTTAGACACACACATATATGTACATAGACTAGTGCACACCCACACACATTCACATACATAATATCTCCCACAACAAGCCACAGTTGTCTACAGTAAGCTAGTTACAGTGAATCAGTGTGACCTTAGGGACAGATGCTTGTGCAGGTGCTAGTCCTGCTAACAACTGAACACCTGTCTCTCTGGGAACACACTGACATCCCAGCTAGCACATTTGGTTCCTTGGAAGATGTGGGAACGTACATTTTTCATTTCCCATTGGCTCTGGGTACTACGTTTCCTGTCTGGTAAAACTGAACGTTTTTTAAACCTTCTGAGAACGGAAGTGAAAATTTTGCCTGATCTGGGAATGAAAATGTTAATGGTAGGTTCTGAGAATGTTTCACTATGGTTCCCTGACAGTTTTCCTGGGAGGTTTTATTCATGTTCTGAGAACATGTTAGCTTAGTTTGGGTTAATTGTTTTAAACTCCAAGCACAGGTAGGACCCATGGAAATGTATTTGCTTAGGCGTTAATTATGAAAACACATTTCTTTTTTTTATTGTGACACAGCATCAGTGAGTTTCAAACCTATGCTCTTCTGTTCTCTATCCTTGGAATTAGTCCACTGCGCCACCAGGATGGAGCTAGCATGCCATCATAAAAATCTGTTTATTTTAGTCTATTCAAATAGACCCCATTTCAAAGGAAACAAGCCCTCATTAAGATCAGGTGTGGCCAATTAGTGGGCGCGGCCAACACACCTGAACACACTTAACAAGATAGAGGATGGAGAGAGTTTTGTTATTTTAACGTTACGAATACTTTCTTGTGTTTTTGTTCTTTAAATAAAACCATGAGAAAACCTGCAGACAAACATTATGCTGATTTGAATCAAAAAACACTCTATTTGTCATAGAGGAACAATATTAATATGAGATGAAAGGCAAGTTCCTAACACGCTAGAGCTCTGTGAGACGTCCACAGTAATAGGGGCATACGTTTTGATCAAGAGAGACATTTAGAAAATACACTAAACATACAAATATATATTTTACAGTTATAAGGTGAAATCTTATAGTTAGTTTGTTTTATAATTTGATTATAAAAAGCATATAAGTATTTAGAAAGCATATAAGTAATTTGAAGCCTTATAAAGTTTTGTTGAATAGGAAATACATCATCAAATATTTCATATTTTAATCATATTTGTACTGGGTACTTGAGCTTGTATCCTCAAAAGGGAGGATCTCAGCAATGTATTCCAAAAAAATACCAGAAAGGTGAGATTTGAACTTTTCTTGGCGTATGCAGCATTACTACTTATTGTTTATGGCCCTCTCATGATAACTAATTACTTTTGGGGATGATGTAGATTACATTTTAGATTACATTCAGTTACATTTAACTGGTTTTAAATAGAACACTGAAGAAAGCTGTAGGAAACGTTATGCTGAAGTACTGAAATTCCAACAGAAGAATGTTGTTTCTTAACATTCTCTGAACTGTCTTGTTTTGCACACTTTGTACAAAATAATAAAATGCAGTACTACAGGATATTTCTTAACGTAGCTCTTTATTAGCTAGCTATAACTGGCATGTTCACGTATCGCCAACCAGGATCAAACTGACCATTTGGGTGGTCTTAACCAATCATAGCACATTATGATATGGCGGTAAAATGCATCCAATTATAATTCAGTATGTTTACACATATGAATATTACATGAACTATTTGAGAACATTCCCAATTTCAAACCAAAACATTACCAAAACTGAAATGTAACCATGTTTGAACTTTTAGGAAATGTCCTGTTAAAGTAATGAAATACCTAAAAAATATTGTCAAGATCCTTAAATGTGCTGAGAATTTTCCAAGGTCAAGCAACTATCCTGCATGTTTCCCAGAATATTGTGGGAAGGTTGTATGCAAAATAACCATAGTAACCACGCTCTCACCAAGATCTAAGAAACATATGGTTCTCAGAACATTATGTGCTAGATGGGATGTCACTGGGACTCAACATCCAGCAAAAAGCAAAAAATAATATCTCTCTCTCTCTCTCTCTCTCTCTCTTTCTATCTCTGTATCCCGTCTCTGTGTCTCTCTCTCTGATAATGCTTCCTCTCTCCTTTAATACACACACGTTGTAATAGTCATGACCTATAGGATGTTAATGTCTTTCTCTCTCTTTCTCTTTCATGCACTTCTTTCTCTGCCCCACTGCAGGATATCGTGAGTATCTTTGACATGTTGAATCTAGCTTCTCTCCTGCTCCTAAACCCCCTTGAACCTTAACCCTATGACCTTTAACTCCATGACCTGTAACCCTTCCCTAGGCTGAGTGTTTCCCTGGGCTGAGTGTTTCCCTGGGCTGAGTGTTTCCCTGGGCTGAGTGTTTCCCTGGGCTGAGTGTTTCCCTAGGCTGAGTGTTTCCCTGGGCTGAGTGTTTCCCTGGGCTGAGTGTTTCCCTGGGCTGAGTGTTTCCCTAGGCTGAGTGTTTCCCTGGGCTGAGTGTTTCCCTGGGCTGAGTGTTTCCCTGGGCTGAGTGTTTCCCTGGGCTGAGTGTTTCCCTAGGCTGAGTGTTTCCCTGGGCTGAGTGTTTCCCTGAGCTGAGTGTTTCCCTAGGCTGAGTGTTTCCCTGGGATGAGTGTTTCCCTAGGCTGAGTGTTTCCCTAGGCTGAGTGTTTCCCTGGGCTGAGTGTTTCCCTGGGCTGAGTGTTTCCCTGGGCTGAGTGTTTCCCTAGGCTGAGTGTTTCCCTGGGCTGAGTGTTTCCCTGGGCTGAGTGTTTCCCTAGGCTGAGTGTTTCCCTGGGCTGAGTGTTTCCCTAGGCTGAGTGTTTCCCTAGGCTGAGTGTTTCCCTGGGCTGAGTGTTTCCCTAGGCTGAGTGTTTCCCTAGGCTGAGTGTTTCCCTGGGCTGAGTGTTTCCCTGGGCTGAGTGTTTCCCTGGGCTGAGTGTTTCCCTGGGCTGAGTGTTTCCCTGGGCTGAGTGTTTCCCTAGGCTGAGTGTTTCCCTGGGCTGAGTGTTTCCCTGGGCTGAGTGTTTCCCTGGGCTGAGTGTTTCCCTAGGCTGAGTGTTTCCCTGGGCTGAGTGTTTCCCTGGGCTGAGTGTTTCCCTAGGCTGAGTGTTTCCCTAGGCTGAGTGTTTCCCTAGGCTGAGTGTTTCCCTGGGCTGAGTGTTTCCCTGGGCTGAGTGTTTCCCTGGGCTGAGTGTTTCCCTGGGCTGAGTGTTTCCCTGGGCTGAGTGTTTCCCTAGGCTGAGTGTTTCCCTGGGCTGAGTGTTTCCCTGGGCTGAGTGTTTCCCTGGGCTGAGTTTTTCCCTGGGCTGAGTGTTTCCCTGGGCTGAGTGTTTCCCTGGGCTGAGTGAAACAGTCCTAACCATGTCCTAACCCACTACAACCCAGACATAGCCGTTGTAGTTAGCTGAACCCCTATGCAAAACAAACCCATACCCTGACTGAACCCTTCACTAATCCACTGCAACTGACTGCAACTGAGCCTTTAGCCAACCCCAAAACCAAGCCATGGAAAAGGGCCTCTGTGTGCTGAGCCGTCCTGAGCCCTGTCACTGCAGCTAAACTTAGCTCTAATCCACACTGCAAGAAGACCCTGGGGCGACTGGCACAGACAGACAGCTAATAACCCATACCCAGTCGCAAGATGCAGACTGATCTGGCTGCAGCACTGTTCTCCCTCACCTCTGGCTGCTTGATACCTCCAACTAACCCACATGATCAACTCTTCAGCTAAACCCCAGCTGGCCCTAACTTCTGATGCTAACCTCCTTAACTAACTCAAACAAAGAGACAGCATCCCAAATCCCGATGATGCAAACCTAGCCGTTACAGCAACATCCCCCAGAGTACTGTAGCTAAACCCTGCCAATACCCCCGCCTCTCTTCCTCCTGCGCTATATCTCTCACCTCGTGCTAAGCCAGCATTCTCCCTCTCATCCTTTCATTCTGTGCCACGTCCCGGCAGGGCTTTCCGGGGATTTGTGCAGAGAAAGAGGAGAGAGAGGGAGCTGGATTCGGCTGAAGTCATCCAGAGGTACCTACTGTGTTCCTGGCTGGTCAGGGTGTGCTGCTGTGCTCCAGTACTCTCTGACTCTCCCCATCCATTATCCATAGAATAGATTTAGACTCCCAGGAGGGGTAGAAAATAGCATGAGGCACCATGACGTTATTACTATAAGTGAGAGAAAAAAGTATCTAAATTGTAATATTGGGATGCAGACTCTATGTAATACATTTAAACTCTACATCTGCCAGGGTATTGTTTATTTTTCTTAAGCTCATAACCATGTGTGTATGGTGTATATTGTTGTTTCAAAGTAGATTTGTTTAGCACTACCTAGAAACACTCTGTGTGACCCTGATTTAGCCCACTGCAGTAAAAGGTTAACCCTAATTTGCTCCAAAGGCATTGAATACATTTCACTGCACCTATCCAGTGTATGTGACAATGAAACATATCTCTCATTTATTCCATTACAATGAGCCCATCCTCCTACAGCTCCTCACACCAACCTCCTCTGGTGAGGTCGTACAATAGTATGGAACCTAGCTAGCTCAGCGCTAACGTAGCTAAAAACTTACGATGAGCTTGGCTACTGTATATGAGGCATAGTTAGTGATGCAAACCAGGCTAACTGGACAGGTGACTTTGGGAGTGAACCCATTACCCTGGCAGAGTCGGTCAGATGGGCAGACGAATGAACGGACAGATGTTTTCCCACAATGCCAGGTTGCTGCAGTAAAAGGTCACTGTGGCACAAAGCTGATTAATGGAGGAGCAACACACCCCCATCCCCTCTGTCTGGACATGGAGAGGTGGAGAGAGATGGAGAGGAGGAGAGGTAGAGAGAGAGGGAGGAGGAGCAGAGAGGAGATGGGGAAGAGAGGGGGAGACAGAGGGAACGTGAGGTGGGGAGAGGAGAGTGGAGAGATGGGAAAAGAGAGGGAGGGCCAGGGTGCATTGGAGCAACCTACAGCACACAAGACTCCCAATCAGAGTATACACAGAGGGAGAGAGAATGAGGGAGAAAAAGGATAGATAGCGCCGGAGGAGCATCGGATCGGCCCTCAGCGCCTGAGCAGCATAGAGAGATAGACGAAGGGAGATAAAAAGGGAACAGAGGTAGAGAGGGGACAATGGAGAGAGAGGGAGTAAATGAGAGGTAGGAAGAGAGGGAGAGGAGAGCCGGTGACTCATCCCCAGCTGGCTGAGTGGGCGGAGGGGTGTTTTCTCCTTCTCTTTCATCCTCTCATTAGCCGATGACCTGCTGCATGTCTCCTCTGTGGGCATGCAGGGAAAAAGAGGAGAGGAGAGCTGGTCCCTGTTCTCCATTCTATCAGCTCACACTCACGCCATCCGTCACGCAACGATAGTGATGAGGCTTGCTCTTTTTTAGGGTTGAGGGGTTAGGGAGGGGTTAGGGAATGTTTGAAAAAGCACTGTTTTAATCACGATATAAAACGAGTCTGATCCCTCTCTCTCTCTCTCTCACACTCTCTCTCTCTCTCTCTGTCATCCTCATGTCTCACACTTCTCCACCCATACGCGGTAGCAATGTTTGACCCTGTCTTCATTAGACGTATTGTTGCCCTGGTGAACAATCACAAGGCATGCTGAAGAGATGAAGGGAGGAGAGGAAATGTTTATTTATTAGAAAATAGCTATTATACAGAATGAATGGCATGAATAAGGAACGACAGGCAGGCAGTTAAGAGGGGGAAACAGACAGAGCACACAATGATATTGGTTGTTAATGAAATGTCACTCAAAGCTATGAAGAGGCGTAACACTTTAAGCTGGTCCATGAAGAAGGCTTCTGTATTTTTCTCTTTGATCTGGGCCAGGTATTCCCCAAACTGGGGTACGCATCAGGGGTACGCCAAATAAGAATGTGATTCATGTCCTTTTTTTTATACAACATTAATTCTTCACATTTTCAAACAGTCCATTTAGTAAGGCCCGCGTCCATAGAGACACATACCAGCTCTACTGGTAGTACTGCTACTACCAGCAGTACTACACCTGCACCTGTCGGCGACACAATTTGTTCTGCTTCCACGAGCACATCCAATGCTAACATCAGTAATTCTACATTTGTTGTTAGCCCAGCTAGCATGGACACTGATAGTTGTGAATCTGATGCAGCCAAAGAGCTACTGCCCCCTTACCTGGGAAAGCACCGAACAACAGACAGGGACGTTGGACCATCGAAGAGACGCAAATACGATGAGACCTACATTGATTTGGGGTTCACTTATATTGGGAGTATTGCCTTTCCTCAGCCACAGTGTGTTATATGTGCAAAAGTACTATCTCACAACTCAATGAAACCTTCACTCTTACGCAGACACTTTAGAAACAAAACATACCAATTGGAAAAATAAGCCACAGGAGTTTTTGGAGCGAGAATTAAGACGACTTTCGAGTAGTAAGACATGTATAAAACCAACAGATACCATTAATAAGAAGGGCTAGAAGCGTCTTATATGGTGAGCTACCGAGTGGCTAGGACAGGCAAGCTCCATACTATTGTGGATGACTTAATTCTTCCTGCTGCCGTGGATATGGCTGGGACAATGCTGAGAGAAAAGGCCAACAAAAACTATACAGACAATGCCTTCATCAAACAACACTGTTTCACGACGCATCAGTGACATGGCAGGAGATGTTTTGAAACAATTACTGCTTTGCATACAAGCCAGTGAATTCTATGCATTACAGCTGGATGAGTCAACAGACGAATGGACTTCGGTGGTCAAGATATGTTGGTATCTGTTCTGATGGCGCCAAAGCCATGACAGAGAGACATAGTGGAGTGGTAATGCGCATGTAAGCAGTTGCTCCCGAAGCCACTTGGGTACACTGCAGCATCCACTGAGAGGCTCTTGCTGCCAAGGGAATGCCTGACAGCTTGAAAGACGTTATGGACACTACAGTGAAAATGGTTAACTTTGTTAAAGCAAGGCCCCTGAACTCTCGTGTATTTTCTGCATTATGCAATGATATGGGCAGCGACCATGTAACGCTTTTACAACATAAAGAAGTGCGCTGGTTATCAAGCGGCAAAGTATTGACATGTTTTTTTGAATTGAGAGACGAGCTTAAAGTTTTCTTTACTGAGCATAATTTTCACTTGTCTGACCTCTTGCATGATGACGAGTTTCTCACACGACTGGCCTATCTGGGTGATGTTTTTTCTCACCTGAATGATCTGAATCTAGGATTACGGGGATTCTCCGCAACTATCTTCAATGTGCGTGACAAAATTGAGGCTATGATTAAGAAGTTGGAGCTCTTCTCTGTCTTCATTAACAAGGACAACACACAGGTCTTTCCATCATTGTATGATTTTTTGTGTGTAAATGAACTCAAGTTTACAGACAATGTCAAATGTGATATAGCGAAGCACCTGAGTGAGTTGGGTGCGCAATTACGCAGGTACTTTCCTGAAGCACATGACACAAACAACTGGATTCATTATCCCTTTCATGCCCTGCCTCCAATCCACTTACCGATATCTGAACAAGAGAGCCTCATCGAAATTTCAACAAGCGGTTCTGTGAAATTGAATTTAATCAGAAGCTACTGCCAGATTTCTGGATTAGGCTGCGCTCAGAGTATCCTGTCTTGGCAAATCGTGCTGTTAAGACACTGATGCCCTTTGCAACCACGTACCTATGTAAGAGTGGATTCTCGGCCCTCACTAGCATGAAAACTAAATACAGGCACAGACTGTGTGTGGAAAATGATTTAAGACTGAGACTCTCTGCAATACAACCCAACCCAAAATCATTTTCCACACACAGTCTGTGCCTGTATTTAGCATCCTTTCAAGCACACCCTTCTCATTAACCTGTGGTGAGTTATTCACAATTTTCGATGAAAAAATAAGGTTTTATATGTAAGATGGCTAAAAAGAGCAAAATGATTGATTATTATTATATTATTATTTGTGCTCCGGTCCTATAAGAGCTCTTTGTCCCTTCCCACGAGCCAGGTTGTGACAAAAACACACTCATTCTTATGTTTAATAAATGTATTGTATAATGTGTGGTTGGCAGGCTTACAATGATGGCAAAAAACAACATTTGAAAGTGCGCTGACCCTGGTGCTAGAGGGGGTACGCACCTGGAGATTGAATGTTTGAAGGGGTACGGGACTATAGCAAGTTTGGAAACCACTGATCTAGACTACTGGTTCAAACATCTCTAGTCAGAAACATCTGACAAAGGGCAGTGGTGTTACATGTAGCAACAGGTACATATATACGGTTATGTAGTAGCAGGTACATATATACGGTTATGTAGTAGCAGGTACATATATACGGTTATGTAGCAGCAGGTAGATATATACGGTTATGTAGTAGCAGGTACATATATACGGTTATGTAGTAGCAGGTACATATATACGGTTATGTAGTAGCAGGTACATATATACGGTTATGTAGTAGCAGGTACATATATACGGTTATGTAGTAGCAGGTACATATATACGGTTATGTAGTAGCAGGGACATATATACGGTTATGTAGCAGCAGGTACATATATACGGTTATGTAGTAGCAGGTACATATATACAGTTATGTAGTAGCAGGTACATATATACGGTTATGTAGCAGCAGGTACATATATATATGGTTATGTAGTAGCAGGTACATATATACGGTTATGTAGTAGCAGGCACATATATACGGTTATGTAGTAGCAGGTACATATATACGGTTATGTAGCAGCAGGTACATATATACGGTTATGTAGTAGCAGGTACATATATACGGTTATGTAGTAGCAGGTACATATATACGGTTATGTAGTAGCAGGTACATATATACGGTTATGTAGTAGCAGGTACATATATACGGTTATGTAGTAGCAGGTACATATATACGGTTATGTAGTAGCAGGTACATATATACGGTTATGTAGTAGCAGGTACATATATACGGTTATGTAGTAGCAGGTACATATATACGGTTATGTAGTAGTAGTAGCAGGTACATATATACGGTTATGTAGTAGCAGGTATATATATACGGTTATGTAGTAGCAGGTACATATATACGGTTATGTAGTAGCAGGTACATATATACGGTTATGTAGTAGCAGGTACATACATACGGTTATGTAGTAGCAGGTACATATATACGGTTATGTAGTAGCAGGTACAAATATACGGTTATGTAGTAGCAGGTACATATATACAGTTATGTAGTAGCAGGTACATATATACGGTTATGTAGTAGCAGGTACATATATACGGTTATGTAGTAGCAGGTAGATATATACGGTTATGTAGTAGCAGGTACATATATATACGGTTATGTAGTAGCAGGTACATATATACGGTTATGTAGTAGCAGGTAGATATATACGGTTATGTAGTAGCAGGTACATATATATACGGTTATGTAGTAGCAGGTACATATATACAGTTATGTAGCAGCAGTTGAATGGTCCAATGTTACTTAAAACACTTATCTGACAGACCTAAATTATGAAATAATTTCTTAAATCTTTAATTTAAAAAATGTTGTGCACGTCTCTGTCACACTTTTTATCTTATTGGTTACGTCACAAATGGCACCCTATTCCCTACGTATATACTGCACTACTTTCCACAGTGCTCTGGTCAAAAGAAGTACACTATGTAGGGTGCCATTTGGGTCACATACACTCTCTTTCCCTTATTAACTCACTTCCTCCTCGAAATGATTATTCCCTTCTTTTCTTCCTCCTCCTCCTCCTCCCTCTCTCCCCATCTCATCTCCTCATGCCCAATCTGCCCACAGGAACTTCCGGAAGCATCTTAGAATGGTGGGCAGCAGGAGAATGAAGGCACAGAGTGAGTCACAGTGTTACTGTGTGCTGTGTGTTCTCCCAACATGTCCTCCCCCCATCAGTGGTTTTGTTGTCTTTGTGTTTATGCATGGCCCTGTGTGTGATGTGCCCTATCTCTATGTATATTGGTGTGTGGCATGCCGTTGTGCACCGATGAATGTGTGTGTGTTGGCACACGTTTGATGAACCTACAGTGTGTGTGTTATTGCTGGTGTTGAGGCGTAGTCGATGCTGGATATGCTAATCGTTAAGCTAACGAATGAAATATCTCCCCAGTCTCTCATTGGTGAGGCTGGGTTTGTTGCACCTAGCCAAAACTCATCCACCCAGTGTGTCCTCTGGAGAGGAGTTGAAGTTTTCGGGGATGGTACCTGTGTGTGTGTGTGTGTGTGTGTGTGTGTGTGTGTGTGTGTGTGTGTGTGTGTGTGTGTGTGTGTGTGTGTGTGTGTGTGTGTGTGTGTGTGTGTGTGTGTGTGTGTGTGTGTGTGTGTGTGTGTGTGTGAGCGTACGTGTGCATACATGATTGTGTGTGTGTACAATGAACCGTGTGTTGGGTGTTCGGTGTGTGTGTGTTCAGGGTGTATGTGTTCAGGGTGTGTCTGTTCAGGGTGTGTGTGTTCAGGGTGTGTGTGTTCAGGGTGTGTCTGTTCAGGGTGTATGTGTTCAGGGTGTGTGTGTTCAGGGTGTGTGTGTTCAGGGTGTGTCTGTATGTGTTCAGGGTGTGTCTGTATGTGTTCAGGGTGTGTGTGTTCAGGGTGTATGTGTTCAGGGTGTATGTGTTCAGGGTGTGTCTGTTCAGGGTGTGTCTGTTCAGGGTGTGTCTGTTCAGGGTGTGTGTGTTCAGGGTGTGTCTGTTCAGGGTGTGTGTGTTCAGGGTGTATGTGTTCAGGGTGTGTGTGTTCAGGGTGTGTGTGTCCAGGGTGTGTGTGTCCAGGGTGTGTGTGTTCAGGGTGTGTGTGTCCAGGGTGTGTGTGTTCAGGGTGTGTGTGTTCAGGGTGTGTGTTTTCAGGGTGTGTGTGTTCAGGGTGTGTGTATGGTGCGTGGGTGTGTGACTCTCTCTCCCCACCTTCGCTAGCATTTGCCGAGCGTAGAGCGAAGAGTTTCAACCGCTCCTGGAGTGACCCCACCCCTGTCAAGAATGACTCTTCACATGACCCCAGAGACAGTGAGTCAATACAGTCACACACATTAATAGACACACTCACTAAGACACACACAAACAGGCACAAACATTACTATACATTCCAGCCATTCAGGGGATGCAAACTAGTCACCTTTTGGCAAAATTCGCCATTTTGAATCCAAAATAGGTGACCTATGTCATTCGTGTAGATCTGATGAGAAGGTTTTGAAAAGTCTTTCTCACTTTTTCAATACAGTGGATAAAAGGGGTATGCCAGGTGTACACTCTGGCTGAAAGAGATCAATTATGCCTACAAAGGGTATCATGCTCTGCTGGCACATTGTAGAACAGATGTCCACAGGCAGAAAGTGTACAATGTAATAATGTGCAGTGTAACCCAAATATATTGTTTTTGTTGTGTTGAACTTGACAGTAATAGATATGTGAGGGTGATTGTCATTATTTTTACTCATTGAACGTTATTTTTGTACACATGTAGCCTTGTGCACTTGATCGATGTCTACTATAGTGGCCACTATAATAGAGCAAAAATAGAATGCCTGTTTGTTTCATTCTATTTCTACTTTAAGATGTTTTTTCCCCCAAGTGCAATATTTATATTTGTGTGTTCACAAGCTTTCTTTTATAAAGGCTGTCATGGTAACAAGCGTTCTATTATAAAGGCTGTCATGGTAACAAGCGTTATATTATAAAGGCCGTCATGGTAACAAGCGTTCTATTATAAAGGCTGTCATGGTAACAGAAGTTCTATTATAAAGTCTGTCATGGTAACAAGCGTTAAATTATAAAGTCTGTCATGGTAACAAGCGTTCTATTATAAAGGCTGTCATGGTAACAAGCGTTCTATTATAAAGGCTGTCATGGTAACAAGCATTCTACTATAAAGGCTGTTATGGTAACAAGCATTCTATTATAAAGTCTGTCATGGTAACAAGCATTCTATTATAATGGCTGTCATGGTAACAAGCGTTCTATTATAAAGGCTGTCATGGTAACAAGCGTTCTATTATAAAGGCGGTCATGGTAACAAGCGTTCTATTATAAAGGCTGTGATGGTAACAAGCGTTCTTTTATAAAGGCTGTCATGGTGATAAAATAATTTATAAGGTTACAGATAATGATTAAATAATTCTACCCGGAAACATAACCATTAGGGAGTATAGGTTATGGAGCATATATAAGGAATAATACAAATATTAGACATAAGTCCAACTGGACTGGGGAAGAGAGGAATGCATGTGTGTGCCTAAAGAAAACACAGAGGACAATTAAACTGTGTTTCAACCAACCCGGCTAGAACTCTGAGAAATTGTGATAGGACAGGGAGTACCCCTCCAGGTTTCCCTAATCTGGGGGAATGGAACTCTCGGCTGGGTAGTGATAAACAGTGGTGAGAACTCTGGAGAAGAAGATAGCTCTCCTAATGTTTGTGTGCATGTGTGTGCGTAAGTGAGAAGAATGGTATAAAAGGAATGTCTTTGTATATGAACTGCAGAGCTCTCGTGAATAAACATTGATTTGACTATTGTGAGCTGGGAATTCTGTCTGTTTCATTTAAACCAGAACTTTACAAACTCTGGTTTGCAGACCGATTAGAATAATTGAAATGTATGAACATTGATAATAAAATTCCATATCACATGGTAACAAGCGTTCTATTATAAATGCTGTCATGGCTAACTGCAATATTAGTGGGGGGTTTTCTCAAGATTTGAGTGTAGTAAAGTCTAGTCAACAATTAACATTGGATTGCTTTCTTTACATTTTTTTGCTTTGAGTTAGGTTCACATGAACCACTTTTTATTTTACACACAGAGACTGATCATATAGATCATATTCTTTGTTGTTTAATTAGTTAAAACCTGCATTTCCTCCTAGCAGGGATTTATTGCATTTTTCAGTGCAACAAAAAAAAAGTGTCACCTTTTTGGACCCTCAGCAGTTTGCATCCCTGGCCATTACAATGAGCCCTTCCTCCTTTAGCTCCTCCCAGCAGACTCCACTAACACACACACACACACACACACACACACACACACACACACACACACACACACACACACACACACACACACACACACACACACACACACACACACACACACACACACACACACTCACATACAGACAAACACACTTATACACTCACACACTAATCGGCTGTCCCTGCTGTTGACTCTGACCCTGTCTGTCTGTCTCCTTCTGACCGTGGTTCTGTCTCCAAATTTGTGATGCTCTCTCTCTTTCTCTGTGAGTATTTGTCTCAAATGGTGTGGGAGTGTGTCAAGCGCCGGTCTGGGAGTGTGTGTGTATACACACTGTATGTTTATATGTCTGCATGTCTTTTTCTCTGTAGTCTCTTGAATGTTTTTCAATGTTTGTGTGTTTGTTTCTGTTTTTCCATCTACTTTGTGCCTCTGCGTCTCTCACGGTCTGATGATTGAGGTTACTGTTTATGACACTGAAATGGCACCAGGTATATTTGTGTCTTGAAACGTTCTTCTTCTCTGACAGCCCAGTGTGTTTTTTTTGGCACAAGCTGATGATCTACCCTGTCACCTTTCCCATTCTCTTTCTTACCTCTGCTTTCCTCTTTGACTAGACTATTTTCCTTTCTTTTTTTCTTCATTTTCTTCCAACTATTCCTCTGGATGGTTGTTATTCTCTGTCACTTCACCTCTGTCTTTCTTTGTCCCTCACTGTCACTTTCTACTACCACCTTTCTCACTCCCTGCCACTCTCTCTCCCTCCATCTGCCTTTCTCGTTCTTTCTCTATTATTCCATTGCTTGCTTTCTCTCTGTCCATCTCTTCCCCTCATCTCCCTCCCCCCTCTCTTACGCCATGTCTCCCGTCTTCTCATCCAATCTTTCTCCCGTCTCCTCCCCAGCTCTCTCTCTAACGGTGTGCCTGCTCTCTTTGTTGGGGGATAGGTGGGGACCTGCCAGCCTCGTGTGGGACTCTGGATGAGGGGGAGCGCGAGGACCTAGACTGGGAGGAAGAGAGGGAGATGGAGAGACTGGCCTGTGAGGGAGATGACTTCATCCCACCCAAAATTATGGTGAGGGACTAGGGTTGAACAATTCTTCTAACTTTCTCAAAGTTCCCAGGTTTACCCAATGAGGACTGGCTGCATGTGAGCATGTTTACTGTGTTGGAATGTCACGGCAGTCGTGATTCTTTAAGATATGAATGAAAATAGGAGATTAACAAGAAGCTAACAGCCTACAGGAGAGGCAGCAGAATCTGGAGGATGCTCATCTTCTGTCAGGTGATACAGGGAGAAAGTTGAGAGAGAAAGAAAGGGGAAGAGAGAGAGATGACAATGATTATGAAAGAACAAAAGAAAATGTGTTTTATGCTGAATTCTGTAATTCCCAGTGGAAAGATTAGTGACATAACAACATATCATATCAATTAGTGACATAACTCTGGAGGTCGAGGAGATAATTGTGTTTTTCTCTCAATGGAATCCTGCCATGTTATGTGAGTGCCAAGTAGTACTCAAATGTACTCAAAAGACCTTATATAAATCAATGGGCAACTTTTTGATCCTTAACTGATTGAAATAAAATGGAATTGAATTGAAGTGGAATCCTGTTTGATACCAGTACATACGCTGAGTGTACAAAACATTAGGAACATCTGCTCTTTTCATGACAGGTGACCAGGTGAATCAAGGTGAACTCTATGATCATTGATGTCACTTGTTAAATCCATTTCAATCAGTAGAGATGAAGTGGAGGAGACAGGTTCAAGGAGTTTTAGGCCTTGAGACAATTGAGACATGGATTGTGTATGTGTGGCATTCAGAGGGTGAATGTGTAAGACAACATATTTAAGTGCACACCGGTCTGAGTGTGTCAAGAACTGCAATGCTGCTGGGATTTTCACGCTCAACAGTTTCCTGTGTGTATCAAGAATGGTCCACCCCCCAAAGGACATCCAGACAACTTGACACCACTGTGGGAAGCATTGGAGTCAACATGGGACAGCATCCCTGTGGAACGCTTTTGACACCTTGTAGAGTCCATGCCCTAATGAATTGAGGCTGTTCTGAGGGCAAAAAGGGGTGCAACTTAATATTAGGAAAGTGTTCCTAATGTTTTATACACTCAGTGTACAATGCATCTTGGCTACGCAGACAGACTAGTGTGAATAATGAATGTTCAGGTCCCTACAGGCCGGTTGACAGACAGAACACAGCAGAGTGAATGGGACACTCCTTTCTCTTCGTCTCTCTTCTTTCTCCATCTCTCACTCTCAGCTGATCTCCTCCAAAGTCCCCAAGGCAGAGTACATTCCCACCATCATCCGCAGGGATGACCCCTCAATCATCCCCATCCTCTATGTGAGTGGCTTTCTCTCGCACGCACACACCGTCACCCTGTTCTCTATGTGCCTGTATGCACAGGTGATAATACATCAGTTATCATGTATAATATTCAGTGAAGGATATTGACTTTATAATCTCTGTCTCTCCAGGACCATGAACATGCTACGTTTGATGATATCCTCGGTAGGTAAACTGCCCTTTATGCGACTTTGTCTGTTAGTTCTCTTAAAATCTTCATCCCAAATGGCAGTATATTCCCTATATAGCGCACTACTTTTGACCAGTCCTATAGGCCCAATAGGCCCTGCACTATTTAGTTTTTTTATTTAATTGAACCTTTATTTAACTAGGCAAGTCAGTTAAGAACATATTCTTATTTACAATGACGACCTACCCCGGCCAAAACCTAACCCAGGACGACGCTGGGCCAATTGTGCGCCGCCCTATGGGACTCCCAATCACGGCCGGTTGTGATTTAGCCTGGAATCGAACCAGGGTCTGTAGTGACGCCTCTAGCACTGAGATGCATTACCTTAGACCGTTGGGCCACTCAGGAGTAGTGTGCCATTTGGGATGCAGACATGTTTGTGGAGTGGGACACATTATGCAGTGAGAATAATGCAGTGTTCCATATAGCTGTCTTTTAGTGTGGGGAAATCTATTTTTACTGTACTGCTTGTTGCTCTCATTCTAACCCCTTTCTTTTTCTTTCTCTCTCTCTAACCCCTCTCTTTTTCTCTCTCTTTCTCTCTCTCTAACCTCTCTCTCTCTCTTTCTCTCATTCTAACCCCTCTCTTTTTCTTTCGCTTTCTCTCTCTCTAACCACTCTCTTTTTCTCTATCTTTCTCTCTCTCTAACCCCTCTTTCTCTTTCTCTCATTCTAACCCCTCTCTTTTTCTCTCTCTTTCTCGCTCTCTAACCCCTCTCTCTCTGTTTCTCTCTCTCTAACCCCTCTCTGTTTCTCTCTCTCTTTAACCCCTTTCTGTATCTCTCTCTCTAACCCCTCTCTCTCTGTTTCTCTCTCTCTAACCCATCTCTGTTTCTCTCTCTCTCTAACCCCTCTCTGTCTCTCTCTCTAACCCCTCTCTGTTTCTCTCTCTCTCTAACCCCTCTCTGTCTCTCTCTCTAACCCCTCTCTGTTTCTCTCTCTCTCTAACCCCTCTCTGTCTCTTTCTCTAACCCCTCTCTGTTTCTCTCTCTTCACAGAGGAGATTGACAAGAAGCTAACAGCCTACAGGAGAGGCAGCAGAATCTGGAGGATGCTCATCTTCTGTCAGGTGATACAGGGAGAAAGTTGAGAGAGAAAGAAGAGAGAGAGATGACAATGATTATGAAAGAACAAAAGAAAATGTGTTTTATGCTGAATTCTGTAATTCCCAGTGGAAAGATAGATTACACCTCAATTAGTGACATAACTCTGGAGGTCGAGGAGATAATTGTGTTTTTCTCTCAGTGGAATCCTGCTATATTATGTGAGTAGTGGTGTTGGTTTTAATCTTGGCTGGGAACTTGAAAAGCTACATCTCTGTGAGGTTCTTAGGGAGGTCCAGGGCATCTGTACCTGTTGAAGAATAAAGTGGCCACATTCGCCAAGGTGGAGAAAGAGGAGGACATGAGTCAGTGAGTGTCATCAGTCTTACTCTTCATACAGCAGCCATACTTCTTATACCTGGCTGTGTCCCAAATGGCACACGGCACTACTTTTGACCAAAGCCTTATGGGCCCTATGGGCCTTGGCGAATAGTAGTGCACTGCATAGGGAATAGGGTACCATATGGGATGCAGACACAGTTCCTGTCTCTGTGTTAGTACTGTTCGAGTAGCAGGATTGTTGTAACTGAACCATGTTGTCCTCCTACAACAGGTTCTGGAGGAGGCTAAGTCGGTTTATGAGCAAAGTCAACCCTGAACCCAACCTCATCCACATTATGGGCTGCTACGTCCTGGGAAACCCCAATGGAGAGAAGGTACACTACATCTCTCACATGTTAAAACACACACATACCAGGTTACTTTAGAAAAATTGGTGTTGACTGATCAGATCAAATGATGACATAAGGAGCATTGTGTTGAACGCTGTGCCATGTTTAACAGTGAGAATCGCAGAATGGTGAACTTACCAAATGACTAGAGTGGACTGTGTGATATTAGGTTGCTTCTTGTGTAAATATTTTCACTCTGGATTTTAATGACACACACACACACACGCATATACACACACACCTTACTTTATGTGACTCAGTATGGTGCCTTGCTAATATAAGGAGAGAGTTGAGAATCACTGTCTTTCTTTCTCTCCCTCCTCACTCTCTACTTCTCTCCCTCCTCTCTCAACCTCTCTTCTCTCTCCCTCCTCTCTCTCTACTTCTCTCCCTCTACTTCTCTCCCTCCTCTCTCTCTCTACTTCTCTCCCTCCTCTTCTCTCTACTTCTCTCCCTCCTCTCTCTCTACTTCTCTCCCTCCTCTCTCTACTTCTCTCCCTCCTCTCTCTCTACTTCTCTCCCTCCTCTCTCTACTTCTCTCCCTCCTCTCTCTCTACTTCTCTCTCTCTACTTCTCTCCCTCCTCTTCTCTCTACTTCTCTCCCTCCTCTCTCTCTACTTCTCTCCCTCCTCTCTCTACTTCTCTCCCTCCTCTCTCTCTACTTATCTCCCTCCTCTCTCAACTTCTCTCCTCTCTCCCTCCTCTCTCTCTACTTCTCTCCCTCCTCTCTCTACTTCTCTCCCTCTTCTCTCTCTACTTCTCTCCCTCCTCTCTCTCTACTTCTCTCCCTCCTCTTCTCTCTACTTCTCTCCCTCCTCTCTCTCTACTTATCTCCCTCCTCTCTCAACTTCTCTCCTCTCTCCCTCCTCTCTCTCTACTTCTCTCCCTCCTCTCTCTACTTCTCTCCCTCTTCTCTCTCTACTTCTCTCCCTCCTCTTCTCTCTACTTCTCTCCCTCCTCTTCTCTCTACTTCTCTCCCTCCTCTTCTCTCTACTTCTCTCCCTCCTCTTCTCTCTACTTCTCTCCTCTCTCTCTACTTCTCTCCCTCCTCTTCTCTCTACTTCTCTCCTCTCTCTCTACTTCTCTCCCTCTTCTCTCTACTTCTCTCCTCTCTCTCTACTTCTCTCCCTCTTCTCTCTACTTCTCTCCTCTCTCTCTACTTCTCTCCCTCCTCTCTCTCTACTTCTCGCCCTTCTCTCTCTCTACTTCTCGCCCTTCTCTCTCTCTACTTCTCTCCCTCCTCTCTCTCTACTTCTCTCCCTCCTCTTCTCTCTACTTCTCTCCCTCCTCTCTCTCTACTTCTCTCCCTCTTCTCTCTACTTCTCTCCCTCTTCTCTCTACTTCTCTCCTCTCTCTCTACTTCTCTCCCTCCTCTCTCTCTACTTCTCGCCCTTCTCTCTCTCTACTTCTCACCCTCCTCTCTCTCTACTTCTCTCCCTCCTCTCTCTCCACTTCTCCTCTCTCTCTACTTCTCTCCCTCTTCTCGCTCTACTTCTCTCCCTCTTCTCTCTCTACTTCTCTCCCTCCTCTCTCTCGATGTCTCTCCCTCTTCTCTCTCTACTTCTCTCCCTCCTCTCTCTCTACTTCTCTCCCTCCTCTCTCTCTCTACTCCTCTCCCTCCTCTCTCTCTACTTCTCTCCCTCCTCTCTCTCCACTTCTCCTCTCTCTCTACTTCTCTCCCTCCTCTCTCTACTTCTCTCCTCTCGCTCTACTTCTCTCCCTCTTCTCTCTCTACTTCTCTCCCTCTTCTCTCTCTGCTTCTCTCCCTCTTCTCTCTCTACTTCTCTCCCTCCTCTCTCTCTACTTCTCTCCCTCCTCTCTCAACTTCTCTCCTCTCTCCCTCCTCTCTCTCTACTTCTCTCCCTCCTCTCTCAACTTCTCTCCTCTCTCCCTCCTCTCTCTCTACTTCTCTCCCTACTCTCTCCCTCTTCTCTCTACTTCTCTCCTCTCTCTCTACTTCTCTCCCTACTCTCTCCCTCTTCTCTCTACTTCTCTCCCTCTTCTCTCTACTTCTCTCCCTCCTCTCTCTCTACTTCTCGCCCTTCTCTCTCTCTACTTCTCGCCCTTCTCTCTCTCTACTTCTCTCCCTCCTCTCTCTCTACTTCTCTCCTCTCTCTCTACTTCTCTCCCTCCTCTCTCTCTACTTCTCTCCTCTCTCTCTATGTCTCTCCCTCCTCTCTCTCTACTTCTCTCCCTCTTCTCTCTACTTCTCTCCTCTCTCTCTACTTCTCTCCCTCCTCTCTCTCTACTTCTCGCCCTTCTCTCTCTCTACTTCTCGCCCTTCTCTCTCTCTACTTCTCTCCCTCCTCTCTCTCCACTTCTCTCCCTCCTCTCTCTACTTCTCTCCCTCCTCTCTCTCTACTTCTCTCCTCTCTCTCTATGTCTCTCCCTCCTCTCTCTACTTCTCTCCTCTCTCTCTACTTATCTCCCTCCTCTCTCTACTTCTCTCCCTCTTCTCTCTCTACTTCTCTCCCTCCTCTCTCTCCACTTCTCTCCCTCTTCTCTCAACTTCTCTCCCTCCTCTCTCTCTACTTCTCTCCTCTCTCTCTATGTCTCTCCCTCCTCTCTCTACTTCTCTCCTCTCTCTCTACTTCTCTCTCTCTACTTCTCTCCCTCTTCTCTCTCTACTTCTCCCCCTCTTCTCTCTCTACTTCTCTCCCTCTTCTCTCTCTACTTCTCTCCCTCTTCTCTCTCTACTTCTCTCCCTCCTCTCTCTCTACTTCTATCCCTCCTCTCTCTCTACTTCTCTCCCTCCTCTCTCTCTCTACTTCCCTCCCTCTTAAGAGCCCATCCCTCCCATAAGAGCCCATTATCTCATCCTGAGTCATGTTTCTGGATTTAGCAGAGAGGCACAGGGACCAAGTGACTGTGACAGGGGAGAGGCTGCTACACCATTCTCCACTTAAAGCCACACACGCACGCACGCACGCACACACACACACACACACACACACACACGTACGCACGCACGCACGCACACACACACACACACACACACACACACACACACACACACACATAAATAGAGTGTGTACACACACATTGACACACTCTCTGCTAAAGTGCTTGGCGTTGTTAGTTACATAATGTGAAGTGCTCTCTGGCATCTCTGTTGTGAAGCTGTTAAGGGGAGTATACAGTACAGTAAAATGCTGGGGCCAAGATAGCTGTCTGCTTAAGCACTATAAACAACCCTCTAGTCCCCAGGCTCTGCTCTGCCGTCCTCTCTGCTGTCTCCTCTCTCATTATTTGTCTGACTGTGGATCTAGAGACCACGGAAACAGACATGTGATGTCAAAAGTTATGAAAGTGATCGTGTACATCTTATCTATGATGGGGGTAAAGACCGTATGTATATGTGTGACCTTGGTTTCTGCATCAGTGTCTGTCTGAAGGTTTGAGCATGAATATGTGTGCATAGGTGTATGTAGCGTGAGTGAGTGAGTGAGTGAGTGAGTGAGTGAGTGAGTGAGTGAGTGAGTGAGTGAGTGAGTGAGTGAGTGAGTGAGAGTGTGCGTGTGTCTCTGCCTGGTTGCCTGCCTGCATAGATGAGCGTTTGCTTGTGCATGTGTGTGTGTGAGACAGATGCAGGGCAAATGTCCACTCCTCCTCTCCACTCCTCCTCTCCTCTCCTTCTCTCTACCTTTCAGAGTTATAGTCAGGTCATGGTTCCTGCTCCACTGAACACCCTCTAAAAAAATCTAAAAGCCTTCTCAGAATGCAGCTAACCAACCGTTTTCTGCTCAGCAGTAGACTTTTATCACATATTGACTGTGTGATATGTCATCATTTACAGTTCCAACAAGTACTCCTCCTATACTCAGAATTCTGGATCTGGGGATCTGACTCTTAGAATTCTCCTTCTCCTCATTATCATTCTATTTGCATAGGCCTTGACTCAATACCCCCAGTGCATTATCATTCTATTTGTATTGGCATTGACTCAATACCCCCAGTGCATTATCATTCTATTTGTATTGGCATTGACTCAATACCCCCAGTGCATTATCATTCTATTTGTATTGGCATTGACTCAATACCCCCAGTGCATTATCATTCTATTTGTATAGGCCTTGACTCAATACCCCCAGTGCATTATCATTCTATTTGTATTGGCATTGACTCAATACCCCCAGTGCATTATCATTCTATTTGTATTGGCATTGACTCAATACCCCCAGTGCATTATCATTCTATTTGTATTGGCCTTGACTCAATACCCCAGTGCATTATCATTCTATTTGTATTGGCATTGACTCAATACCACCAGCGCATTATCATTCTATTTGTATTGGCCTTGACTCAATATCCCAGTGCATTATCATTCTATTTGTATTGGCATTGACTCAATACCCCCAGCGCATTATCATTCTATTTGTATTGCCATTGACTCAATACCCCAGCGCGTTATCATTCTATTTGTATTAGCCTTGACTCAATACCCCAGCGCATTATCATTATATTTGTATTGGCATTGATTCAATACCCCAGCGCATTATCATTCTATTTGTATTGGCATTGACTCAATACCCCGGCGCATTATCATTCTATTTGTATAGGCCTTGACTCAATACCCCGGCGCATTATCATTATATTTGTATTGGCATTGACTCAATACCCCGGCGCATTATCATTCTATTTGTATTGGCATTGACTCAATACCCCGGCGCATTATCATTCTATTTGTATTGGCATTGACTCAATACCCCAGCGCATTATCATTCTATTTGTATTGGCATTGACTCAATACCCCAGCGCATTATCATTCTATTTGTATTGGCATTGACTCAATACCCCCAGTGCATTATCATTCTATTTGTATTGGCATTGACTCAATACCCCAGCGCATTATCATTCTATTTGTATTGGCGCGGTGTTTTGACTTGAGGACACAGGTTGGCAGATCAGAAGAACAGCTCGGATGGGCTTCCTGCTAAGTGAAGACAGTTGTGCTCCCTGAAGATAAATCAAGCTTCAATAAAACACTAAAGCAAAGGCTCCTGGAATGAGAGTTGTCAGCCAGTATGTTTAGATCCATTAAATTACAGATGAGCTAATTCTTTGATTCTCCTTGAGGGCAAGTCTCCAGAGGTGAGTATGGAGAGGTGTTCCTCAGAGCAGGCGGTGTCATCACAGAGTAGAGAAAAAGGAACACACATAGACTGGCAATCACTGGGTGCCTTTGAAACATTTCCTTCTACACGCGCTCTTTCTCTCTTTCTCTCTCTCTCTCTTTCTCTCTCTCTCTTTCTCTCTCTCTCTTTCTCTCTTTCGCCCTCCCTGTCACCCATCTTAGATGAATGCGCAGTTTTCCGCAGCCATAAAGCTTGGAGCTGGAGGCTCACTGTGGCGGGTGCTAGGTCCAGGCTGGAGGACCCCATCAGGACCTAGCAGGAGGAAGAGCCAGGCTCTAAGGCCAGGCTGGAGGATTAATTGGTGTCTGTTCTTATTGTTGGCCAACAGCTGTTCCAGAAGCTAAAGAACCTGATGAGGCCTTACTCCATCGAATTTGAGTCACCACTGGAGCTGTCCGCACAGGGTGAGGACTGTCAGCCACACACACACACACACACACACACACACACACACACACACACACACACACACACACACACACACACACACACACACACACACACACACACACACACACACACACACACACACACACACACACACACACACACACACACACACGCATGGACTTGTTCCCTCAATTAAAAGTGTTATTATTTCTCCTTCTTACACTCTCTCTCTGTCCCTCACATTTTACATTTATCCCTGTTGCCCATTCGTCCTGTTTCTGCTCTCTGTCTCTGCAACTGTTTTTTACATTTTTTTATAATTAAAACAATATATATATATATATTTTTGTATTTTACCCCCTTTTTTCCCCAATTTCATGGTATCCAATTGTTTTAGTAATTACTATCTTGTCTCATCGCTACAACTCCCGTACGGGCTCGGGAGAGACGAAGGTTCGAGAGCCATGCGTCCTCCGAAACACAACCCAACCAAGCCGCACTGCTTCTTAACACAGCGCGCATCCAACCCAGAGGCCAACCGCACCAATGTGTCGGAGGAAACACCGTACACCTGGCGACCTGGTCAGCGTGCACTGCGCCCGGCCCACCACAGGAGTTGCTAGTGCGCGATGAGACAAGGATATCCCTACCGGCCAAACCCTCCCTAACCCGGACGACGCTAGGCCAATTGTGCGTCGCCCCACGGACCTCTTGGGCGCGGCCGGCTGTGACAGAGCCTGGGCGCGAACCCAGAGTCTCTGGTGGCACAGCTAGCACTGCGGTGCAGTGCCCTAGACCAGGAAGGCCCGGAAGGAGTCTCTGCTACTGTCATCTCTCTCTACTACTGCTCTCTGTCTCTGCTACTGCTCCCTCTCTCTCTCTGCTACTGCTCTCTCTCTCTCTCTCTGCTCCTGCTCTCTTTCTCTGCTACTGCTCTCTCTCTCTCTGCTACTGCTCTCTCTCTCTCTGCTACTGCTCTCTCGCTCTGCTACTGCTCTCTCGCTCTGCTACTGCTCTCTCGCTCTGCTACTGCTCTCTCTCTCTGCTCCTGCTCTCTCTCTCTGCTACTGCTCTCTCTGCTACTGCTCTCTGTCTCTGCTACTGCTCTCTCTCTCTGCTACTGGTCTCTCTTTGCTATTGCTCTCTGTCTCTGCTACTGCTCTCTCTGCTACTGCTCTCTGTCTCTGCTCCTCCTCTCTCTCTCTCTGCTCCTGCTCTCTCTCTCTGCTACTGCTCTCTGTCTCTGCTACTGCTCTCTGTCTCTGCTATTGCTCTCTCTCTCTCTCTCTGCTCCTGCTCTCTCTCTTTGCTACTGCTCTCTCTCTTTGCTACTGCTCTCTGTCTCTGCTACTGCTCTCTCTCTCTCTGCTACTGCTCTCTCTCTCCGCTCCTGCTCTCTGTCTCTGCTATTGCTCTCTCTCTGCTACTGCTCTCTCTCTGCTCCTGCTTTCTGTCTCTGCTACTGCTCTCTGTCTCTGCTACTGCTCTCTGTCTCTGCTACTGCTCTCTGTCTCTGCTATTGCTCTCTGTCTCTGCTACTGCTCTCTCTCTGCTACTGCTCTCTGTCTCTGCTACTGCTCTCTGTCTCTGCTACTGCTCTCTGTCTCTGCTATTGCTCTCTCTCTCTGCTACTGCTCTCTGTCTCTGCTACTGCTCTCTCTCTGCTACTGCTCTCTCTCTCCCTGCTACTGCTCTCTCTCTCTCTCTGCTACTGCTTTCTGTCTCTGCTACTGCTCTCTCTCTCTCTGCTACTGCTCTCTGTCTCTGCTACTGCGCTCTCTCTCTGCTCCTGCTCTCTGTCTCTGCTACTGCTCTCTCTCTCTCTCTCTGCTACCTCTCTTTCTCAATTTGCTCTCATTTTGATGTCTTCCTCTGTCACTCCTATTCACTGTAACTGGAACATCTTGTCTCCCTCCCTCCCACCCTCCCTCTTTTACACACGCTGGATGATTATGTGATATTTTGTTGTGAGTTAGATAAGGTCAGGAAAGTTAATGGCAGAGACTCACTGTGAGAGAGGGTCAAACCAGCCTGCTCCCTGAATAGTGAATGAAGTCTCCCATAGCGGCAACACACAATGATAGAAAGTTGAACCATCCATTGTAAATGATATTGTTCTTGAGAATAACCAATCAAATGTTAAAGAGATTATTATCATATTCAATACATGTGTGTAACACACACAGTATAATAAGGGTGGGTTGCACCAACTTGGTAAAATTCATCTTAGGTTAGACCTAATCTAGACTTTATAAATCTAGGATTATATTTGATCAGAGATGTGTTGCACCACTTAGATGAATGAATCTGGTTTAATAAAGGTTAGATCTTTAAACTATGATTAGTGACATGTCATAATGGATTCACCACAACAATGGTGTTCTAATTCCATTTCTATGGAAACAGACCATCACTGGTCATCGCTAGCAAGCAAAGGGACTTTTCACTTCAGACTCAATTATTGAGTTAATTGTGCTTTTTGTCAAATTAGTTAGCTGGCTAGTTTACTTTTACAAACATGATAAACCAAAGTAACATAACTGTTAATCGCACCAAAAATACAGCAGATACACTGGCTTGTTAAACCTCCTCCAGTGGTAGTTATAGAATGAACACCTGGTCAATGGAGCGACAGGATTCAATTTGATCTGGGTTTAAAGAATAATTACATTTAACTAGGATACATTTTAAACTAAGCTTTGTGCAACATGATTAACAGATAAACCTGGATTTCAACCAGTTTAAGAGTTAATCCATGTTGGTGCTACACAACCTAGTATATTAAGGTGGACTCGCTTGAGGGGAACATCTAAACTAGCTCAGTCCTTGTATTTGTAACTAGATAAGGTGCCCTGTAGGGGAACATATCATTGAATGTTTACTTCTTTTATCTAGGAAAAGAGATTATTGAGATGTACTTTGACTTCCGTCTCTTCCGTCTGTGGAAAACCCGCCAGCACTCCAAACTCCTGGACTACGAAGATCTTTTGTGACGGGGCTCCAAGTGAAGTCCACCCTGTAGCATACATACAGTCTATACTGGGGCAGGAGGACCCACTGAACACCACTGCTCAACTCAACCCTACTGCTCAACACAACTGTAACACCCATCATACCTGCTTTCATCCAGGAGAGGACTGGGAGAGGTGGAAGAGGAGAAGAGGGAGAGGAGGAAGAGGAGGAGGATGAAGGGTGACATAGCAGCTTAGCAGTGTGCCTAACCCATTATTTATTTCAACCCTCCTCTTCACCTCCTACACAACCACAAAGGTCAGGGGTTAAAAAGAGAGAAACCAAGCCAAAGGAATGTTAGAAGGACAAGGAGACCTGAAGATTGGAGAGAAGGAGTGATGGAGCATAAACGGAGAGACAGAGGGATGAAGGGATCTTCTGTGCTCTCTCTTTCTCTCCCTCTGGAAAGGCGTCTGAGGTGCTCTCTCTTTCTCTCCCTCTGGAAAGGTGTCTGAGGTGCTCTCTCTTTCTCTCCCTCTGGAAAGGTGTCTGAGGTGCTCTCTCTTTCTCTCCCTCTGGAAAGGTGTCTGAGGTGCTCTCTCTTTCTCTCCCTCTGGAAAGGTGTCTGAGGTGCTCTCTCTTTCTCTCCCTCTGGAAAGGTGTCTGAGGTGCTCTCTCTTTCTCTCCCTCTGGAAAGGTGTCTGAGGTGCTCTCTCTTTCTCTCCCTCTGGAAAGGTGTCTGAGGTGCTCTCTCTTTCTCTCCCTCTGGAAAGGTGTCTGAGGTGCTTATAGCAATTTTCTGGTTCTGTAGTTGTTGGTTCTTTCAGAAAATCTGGATTGGAGAAGCATAAATAAATGTATATACATCTCATGAATATAGTCTAGCTCTAGTCTTGCAAATACTCTATATATGAGAATATGATATTTTTGATGTGTATCGTTGTGTTTCTTATGGACTGTTTTCAATAACTCAGGTTTTAGCCATGAAATAATCTCTGTTTGTTTGATCCCCTACTCTATCAGATGTTGTTATCATCATTGCCATTGCTTGGGATGAATGTATATCTCAGAGACATTTATATTCTATCTATTTCAACTGATTCAGCTCCAGATCCAAAAGTGTAGGGATGATGTGACCACAAATACAGCGTGTGTGTGCGTGTCCGTGTCCGTGTTCCCTCTGTGATATAGCCAACCTGAACCATTCAATTTCTCACCACAGAGTGAAGTCACTGACACACACTTCCAGCAGATGACTTGTGATGTCAGGTCTGGTGTCATCGCCAACAGCTCAAGCAAAGCTCCTATTAGTGTTACCCAGTAACAGTAAATGATCAGGGGACGTCTACAAGGAACAGCTGCTCTGCTTACTGTTGGAAAAGAGAAATACATAACTCCACACTAGTCAAAGCCAGCCTGCTTACGCACACAGCATTATTCCCTGCCAAGGTATTCTCTGTCAGCGCCAAATCAACACAACATAACACAAAAACATTTGTCTTCCTTTGTGTTGCTGTTCTGTCAGCCTGTGTCATGCTCTTGAAAAATGTACTGTTTCTGAGGGGAACTAACGGGTGAAGAGTTGAGGGGTAGATATCGATGTCATCCCTCAGATGTAGCAATAGATGTGGTGGTGTGTTGGCACTTGAACAATACTTGTACATGGGGACCTTGACCCACCTCCGAAAGCTCTAACTGTTAGAGACCCAGACTCTGACTCAGCGCTCTGAAAGCAGTTCTATATGTACTCTCGTTCAGCCTTCGATGCTATATCTAAAGATGCAAACACCCATACTGTGTATCTCTCTGTCCACCCGCATCTGATCATTTATGTAACATCAATCTCTATGACTGTACTGTTACCTTTTAAATATTTAAAAAAGTGTGAGTGAAAACATAAGAGCGGATTGAAAAGAAATGTATCAAAAATAAATTTGGATTTGTTTTACTTAGAGTTGAAGTCGGAAGTTTACATACACCTGAGCCAAATACATTTAAACTCAGTTCTTCACAATTCCTGACATTTAATCCTAGTAAAAGTTCCCTGTTTTAGGTCAGTTAGAATCATCACTTTATTTTAAGAATGTGAAATGTCAGAATAATAGTAGAGAGAATGATTTATTTCAGCTTTAATTTCTTTCTTTCATCACATTCCCAGTGGGTCAGAAGTTTACATACACTCAATTAGTATTTGGTAGCATTGCCTTTAAATTGTTTAACTTGGGTCAAACATTTCGGGTAGCCTTCCACAAGCTTCCCACAA